>NC_053491.1:139576482-139876482 GCF_905171775.1 Rana temporaria
TACTGTCCGGGTTCACACAGGTGCAATGCGGGAACCCTGCGAATCCACTGCAGGTTCCCACATCACACCCAACTCGCATGGCAGTTCACACTGCCATATATGAACTGCTGGGGAGTGTCAATACAATGTTAATGACACCCCCATTTCAGGTCGCATATCGCACTACGAACTGTCAGTTCGGACATGAATCGGATTGCATAGGAGTGAACACTCATGCAATCCTGATTCTGGTGCGGACCAAAAAAAAAGTCCTGTGTGAGTTTAGTCCGAATTTGATTGCAATTTCAGCCATACTATCTGTAGGAGGCACAGGCCACAGGAGGACATTACTGGGGGTGAAGCCAGAGGAGGATAGTACACTGATTTGCACAGTGCTTGACTGTAGAGGTGAACGGGACACAGTGACAGAACAGAAGGCGGACACTGACTGATGTGGAAAGGTATGGTAATATGAAGGGGGACAGAGGAGGAAACTACCATGTGCACAGTCTCTAACCATGTCCTGTCCGCAGTATCTGAAAGATGGGTATCAAATGTTTTGACAGGGGCGTAGTTTCAGTGCTTGCCATAGGCGCCATTTTCACTAGATGCGCCTCTGGGTGGACCTCCAATCCTAAATAAACTATGCCTTTTGTTTTTCTATATTAGTTGATACCTGTATAGACGGTTGAGACATACTTCCCCTGATGAACCCCCGATAGGCAAAACATGTTGGGACCACATATGATCTTCTCAGCCCACAACTGATGCAACCACCATTTTGGAATCACTCTACTGCAAATTGATTCAGTGACATTGTTCTAATTTTATAAATGTTGTATATTTCATTAATAAAATGTATTGTATAGTAAGTGGTAATTGAGTCTTCCATTGTGTTCAAAATTCAATTTAATAGCACCGTTATAGTCCCATTTCTCCTCTTCTGTTTCTTATTTTAGCGAAGTTTCACTATGAGCTTTTTGTTTATTTCCCCATCTATGGAGTGTGGCTTATGCTTTCTGTTATAAAGTAGCCTCTTGGAAGAGTTTTTTGAGGAACAATCCTACACATCCCCAGATCAATAGAGCACTGCTTTTTTGACCCCAGACTGTGATGCTGAGGGTCCATTATTTCTGGTGAATGGGGTCACCGAAGGGGGGGTCACCTCAGAATTTACACGTTTGGAGCACCATTGCACTTCTTTTCATATAAACACTAAGGGCCAGATTCACGTAGAGCGGCGCATATTTAGATCGGCGTAGCGCATCTCTGTTACGTTACGCTGGCTCAATTTCGTGATGCAAGTACCGTATCCACAAAGTATTTGCTCCCAAATTTGCGCCAGCGTAACGTAAATTCCGAGGCGTAAGGCGGGTTAACTGAAAGTGGGAAGGAAGTGGGCGTGCTCCATTGAAATGAGACGTGACCCCATGCAAATGAAGGGCTGGCCGTACTGCGCATGCGCGCATGATTATGCACCTCACTGGGCATGCTCAGAACTCGGCCCGGCGCAATCAGTGAGATAGGAACTAGGCCCGGCGTACTTAGTGAGATACGCCCTGTGTATAAATAGGCCCAGACAAACGCCCTTCCATTGCAAAAGTACATCCATGTGTTTCCCTTCCTGAAGCAAGGTGCTTTTGTTCTGTTGTCTGTGGCTGTTTGTTGGTTAGTGTAGGAGTGTTACAGTAAAGATTTATTGGAGTAGGAGATTGTATTAGCTGTCAGTTTTTTCTGAGTGTTTTTCCTGTCTGTTTTTTCTGTGTGTTTTTTGGTGTCTGTATAAGCTGTCTGTTTGTGCTGTGTGATTTTGGTGTCTGGTTTTTGCTGTCTGATTTTTGTGTCTGTTTGTTCTGTCTGATTTTTGTGTCTGTTTGTTCTGTCTGATTTTTGTGTTTGTTTGGTGCTGACTGTTTGGTGGTGATATGGCACCAAAGACGAGAAAGCTAAACTTCTCTGTTCGGGAGAAGCAAATCCTTGCTAGGGCCATCACCCGACATGGGCGATTTTTGCATGGCCCTGAGAGCCGGGACATCACCCCGGCCAGGAAGAAGGAGATCCTCCAGGAGATTACTGATGAGATCAATACCTTGGGGGGGGAGACGAGGTCCGTCAGTGGGATCGCAAAAAAGATCAATGATCTGAGGAGCGTGGTCCGTGATAAGCTGGCCAAGCTTACAGCACATGCCAGGGGCACTGGAGGGGGACCACCTTGCACCATCAGGTGGACCGGATGAGGAGCGTGCAGTGGCCCAGTGCTTCCACAGCCAGCAAGTGGTGGGCCTGCCTGGCTTTGACTCCGATAAGGCCGTGAGGACAGGTACGTTTTTTTATTTTTTTCTATCTGGTGTGTAGCATGTGTGGGGGGGGAAGGGAATATGTGCCAAGTGTGTGGATCCTCCAACCTGTGTATGTTTTGTGTCATCCACAGATGGCCAGGAGGGTGCGGGGCCATCTGGCCAGTCTGCACCAACCCCCGGACATCAGGCTGCTGAAGAGCCCCAGGAAAGGCAGGAGTCCTCAGGCAGGGGAGTGGCCACAACTCACCTCATGAGGAGGATGAGGGGGGGAGGTTGAGGAGGAGGAGGTAACCATTGCCAGTAAAATACTTCGGCTTTTGGATGAGGCTCCCCCTGTGGCTGGCAGCAGTCAGGCCTCCATCAGGGGTAGCCCCTCCCACTCCTCCCCAACAGGGCTCCCCCCCAGGGGGCTCCCCTCCTCCCAGGCCACAAGCCTCATCTGGAGGCAGGAAGGCCACCCAGAAGACCAGGGGGGTGGAAGACTTTCTGCCTGCAAATCTTAGGAGGGACCAGGCCCATCAGACCCACCATCTGGGTCAGGTCACCCGGACTTTGGCCCAGATGGAGGACAGCCTGGTCTCCATAAAGGACTCCGTGAATGATGTGGGCTGCAACTCCTTGGCGTTCATAAACTGCTTTGATGACCTGCAGACCGCCACAGCAGGCGTGGGTCAGGAGGTGAATGCCCTGACCCAGGCTGTCCAGGCCAATACCCAGGCTGTCCAGGCCAATACGGCAGCCCTCACTGTGGGCCTCAACAGAATAGCCGTGGCCTTGGAGGGCAGGCCAGCAGGTGGATAGACACCAGGGAAGGCTCCTCCTTCCCCTGAAACCCCCCCCCATGAGTCTCCCCTGAGGGGCCGAGGCCAGGCCCAGGCGTGGGTCACGCCGACGTTAATTTGGGATGTGCTTTTGATTTCTTTTTTTTTCTACTTTTTTTGTGTTTTTTACTGTGATTATGATTTGTTTTATGTTTGTGAAAGATGTATGAATGTGGGGGTGACATTCCTGCCAGAAAAGGGGTGTCACCCTCATTTGTGGTGGAGTAGGGTTCCCCAGGACCAGGGAGAAGTGATCCCAGGTCCGTGTGAAAGGTGTATGAATGTACAGTGACATAATTGGAGCCTTGGCGGGGCGTTGCTGCTCCCTAGTACCGTGCGGTGTACTTTGGTCTAATCCAATTCGATGTGGATGTGGGGTGTGTGTGCTAGGGACCACAGTGGTGTGCATGCATGCATTCTCATCGTGCCATGATTAATGTGTGGGTTTAACTTGCAAAGATGCCTTCTGCGAGGCGTCTCCTGGCTGCTCTTCCCTCAGTAGACCGGGTAGAGTTGGTCAGGGGGGATTGTGTGGCTCAGGGGTCAGGTCATCACGTATGTCAATCTCCAGGCCCCTTCTCACTGCGAAGCAACATGCCCCGATGATCTGGCACACAAAGTTTAGGGAATACAACAGGGTACCCCCAGACTTATCCAGGCATCGGAAACGGGACTTCAGGAGGCCAAAGGTGCGTTCCACCACTGCACGGGTACATATGTGTGCAGCATTGTAGTTTTCCTCTCCTGGGGTTTCAGGATTCCGGAATGGAGTCATGAGATGGGGTCCAAGTGCATATGCAGAGTCACCTGGAAGGGAAAAGACAGGAGGATGTTAGTCGTGCATGTGCCCCTCGTGATGTCTGCATCATGGGGGGGGGACAGTCATACCTGACACCCATGTCACTCACCAACCAGCCAGCTGTCCCCATACATGTTCTGTTCGAATTCCATTGGGATGGGGCTTTGACGGAATATGTAGCTGTCATGGGTGGACCCAGGGTGTTTGGCACGGACGTGCCATATGAGGCATTGGGCATCGACTATCACCTGTACGCCAATGCCTCCGATTGCGGTATAGGTGCTCTGTGTCACGGGGGGGGGCTGTAGTGCCACATGTGTGCAATCAATGGCCCCCACAGTGCGTGGGAATTCTGCAATTCTGTAGAAATCACGCATTGCCTTCACCCGCAGGTCCTCCTGGGTGGGTCTGATGATTTGGTTGGCCATGTGTCTGAGGATTGCGGGGATAACCTGGTGCACACATTTGCTAATGGAGGATTGTGCTATCCCAGCCACGGCTCCACTTGTACGCTGAAACGAGCCACTGGCAAGGAAATGGAGCGTTGCCAGTACCTTATCCAGTGGCTGCACTGCATGTGAGCGGTGTGTTTGGCTGGTGATGTCATCTTGCAGGGTTGTGGTTAATTCCAGAATGGCATGAGGGGTGAATCTGAAGATGCGATACACCTCAGAATCACACATGCCAAAGACGTCTATGCGTGTGCGGTATATCCTCTCCCGTGCCCTCCTTATCCTCCTCCGTTCCCTCCTCCCTCCAGTGGTATAGCTATGAGCATGGATGCCCCTGGCATGTTGGCATACAGATTGTTGTCCTGCAAGTGTGTGTGCTCAGCTCGTCCCTAACTGTGTTGCTTTAGCTGACCTGTACACGGCTGGTGCAAAGTTAAGGCTGCTTTTATAAGTGTAACTTTCTGCCGGGAAAACAGCTGATGCGCACAGGGCGTAGCCTGCGCTGCACAAGCGTACTTTTGTGGATCGCCGTATCTCCCTCATTTGCATATTTGACTAGCAAAATAATGGTGCGTCTAGCATATTTTGCGCCCCAAGATGCGCTAGTGTAATCGTTTTACGTCGGACGGAAAAAAAATGGTTTTCAGGTGTATCTCGTTTTGAGGATACGGTGCATAAATACGCACTGCGCATTTTTCAATTACGCCGCGCATCTCTAGATACGCTGGCGTAAGTGTTTTGTGAATATGGCCCTAAGCACTTTATAGATTTGTGCAAATTATATTATATATTATATATCATTTGTTGCATTTTGATTTTGTATGGCACAAACACATTGATGTATATGGCACTAATCACCATGATGTGTATTGGATAATATATGCTACCAGCACTGTTTCATATTTTCTATCACTTTTAAGGTTATAGCACGGCTGCAGTTCTGTGTTTATAGCAGCGGCTGCAGTTCTGTGTTTATTTTTATATTTATTTAGATTTTGATCTATTTAGTACCTTAGCGCAAGTTTTTGAATAGTTTTAAGACTTGAAAATTGCTGTTCATAGTCGTTCTCCATCCAATCTGACAGAGCTTAACCACTTGCCCACTGTGCACATACACCCCCTTCCTGCCCAGTCGAAATTTTAGCTTCCGGCACTGCGTCACTTTAACTGACAATTGCGCGGTCGTGTAGAAGAATACGTATATGTAGAAGAATGTGCGATGTGGCACCCAAACAAAATTGATGTCCTTTTTTTCCCACAAATAGAGCTTTCTTTTGGTGGTATTTGATCACCTGTGCGGTTTTTATTTTTTGGGCTATAAACAAAAAAATAGCGTAAATTTTTTGCTATAATAAATATTCAATTAAAAAAAAAAAAAAATGTATCTCAGTTTAGGCCTATACGTATTCTTCTACATATTTTTGGTAAAAAAAATAAAAATCGCAATAACCGTATAGTGACTGGTTTGCGCAAAAGTTATATTGCCTACAAAATAGGGGACATAATTATGATTTTTTTTTTATTTTATTTTTTACTAGGAATGGCGGCGATCTGCGATTTTTTTTCGGGACTGCGACATTATAGCAGACACATCGGACACTTTTGACACATTTTTGGGTCCATTCACATTTATACAGTGAACAGTGCTATAAATATGCATTGATTACTGTATAAATGTGACTGGCAGGGAAGGGGTTAACCACTAGGGGGCGGGGAAGGGGTTAAATGTGTAGTCTAGAGAGTGTTATAACTGTAGAGGGAGGGGGGTGACTGGGGGAGGTGACCGATCTGTCTCCCTATGTACAAGGGACACAGCATCGGTCTCCTCTCCCTGACAGGACGTGGATCTCTGTGTTTACACACAGAGATCCACGGTCCTGCTCAGTTACTGGGCAATCGTGTTCCCAGTAACGCGACGGCTGCGCGCGCGTGCTGCCGGCGGTGCGTGCGCCCCCTAGCGGCTTTAAATAACAGGACGTCATGACGTCCTGTCAGAACAAAAGCGTTTTCAGATGTCAATATCCTATGTTCGGAATGTAATTAAGAAATGGCAGTCATCAGGAACAGTGGAAGTTAAAGCAAGATCTGGAAGACCAAGAAAAATATCAGACAGAACAGCTCGCAGGATTGTGAGAAAAGCAATTCAAAACCCACGTTTGACTGCACGATCCCTCCAGAAAGATCTGGCAGACACTGGAGTTGTGGTACACTATTCCACTATAAAGAGATACTTGTACAAATATGGTCTTCATGGAAGAGTCATCAGAAGAAAACCTCTTCTACGTCCTCACCACAAAAATCAGCGTTTGAACTTTGCAAATGAACATATAGACAAGCCTGATGTATTTTGGAAACAAGTTCTGTGGACCGATGAGGTTAAAATAGAACTTTTTGGCCGGAATGAGCAAAGGTACGTGTGGAGAAGAAAGGGCACAGAATTTAATGAAAAGAACCTCTGTCCAACTGTTAAGCATGGGGGTGGATCAATCATGCTTTGGGGTTGTATTGCAGCCAGTGGCACAGGGAACATTTCACAAGTAGAAGGAAAAATGGATTCAAAAACATTCTGGGAAATTTTGGATGGTAACTTAATGCCATCTGTGAAAAAGTTGAAGTTAAAGAGAGGATGGCTTCTACAAATGGATAATGATCCTAAACACACCTCAAAATCCACGGGGATTACATCAAGGGGCGTAAACTGAAGGTTTTGCCATGGCCTTCACAATCTCCTGACCTCAACATAATTGAACATCTATGGATAGACCTTAAAAGAGCAGTGCGTGACAGACAGCCCAGAAATCTCAAAGAACTGGAAGACTTTTGTAAGGAAGAATGGGCAAAGATACCTCAAACAAGAATTGAAAGACTCTTGGCTGGCTACAAAAAGCGTTTACAAGCTGTGATACTTGCCAAAGGGGGCAGTACAAGATATTAACTCTGCAGGGTGCCCAAACTTTTGCAGACAACATTGTTTTGTTTTCTGTAATTTTGAAAGTGTAAATGATGGAAACAAAATCTAACTTTTTTGACATAATATAAGAATGTCTAATCCTGTAATTTGATGCCTTTTGGAGATTTTTCCATCTTTCCTTGGCTTCGTTATGCACATTAATACAAATTTTTACCTGGGGTGCCCAAACTTTCGATCCCCACTGTATGTCGGCAGAATGGCACGGCTGGGTACAAGAGCGTACATGTACGTCCACTTTAAGTACACAGCCGTGGGTCACGGGCGCGCGACCCCGTCCCTGACCTGGGCAGCTACGTGCTAACAACACACACACGGTAAACTACCTACCTACAAGTTGACTTTTTCAAACAAAAAACACACATACTAATAGAAATTCCTTCAAATTGAGAAAACTTTCCAATCCTGTCCCTTTGAATTTTCTCATAACTGCAATCAAAAATGAATGTCGATTTTACTCCACTAATGATTAGAAAATCGGTCAAACATTCTTAAAACAAAAAAATAAATGAAATTCTTTAGGTAATGAAACCATGATTATGATGAATTTTCCAATAACTGCACTTTCAAAAGGGGATGATAGGTGTATTCAAAAAGGCAACACACAGATAGGTTTAAGTAACATTTATCTTGATGTTCTTTTCTGTCTTTTTTGTGAAACATTCAACAAAGGCTCTTCTCACATGAGGAAAGCTCTTCTATATTTAGCCAATCTGATAAACAGTCAAAAAATATAGCACCAGGGAATGTGTCATTTCTCACACCAAAAATAAATTAAAAACTCCAAACAATAAAATCCCTGCTACCGACAATAAAAAAAATCTGTAAATAGCAAATATAATAGTTGATCCTGATCTTTATTGTTAACCACACTGTTTTAATCCAGGGATCAAAGGGGGAAATTATTAGAGAGTGCCATCTCTATGCTTCAATATGATAGCACCTGACTGATGTTAAAAAAAAAAAAATCTATTCTATAAGTGACATAGCCTGTGTGCATGTCAAATTCAGCACTTAGAACCTGAGCACCACAAAAAAATAATTGCACACCCAAGCACAAGCTGAAATACAAATGAAATATATTATGGTCCTTAAAAAACATTTACAAGACAATCCACATATTGCACCATTAAATATATATATATACTAGGGCCAATTTACCTACCAGCATGTCTATGGATTGTGGGAGTAAACCCACAGAAGTACAGGGAGGACATGCAAACTCCAGGCTGGTAGTGCTTCGGTTGGGATTCAAACTTATGGACCCCAGTGCTGCCGTGTGGAAGTGCTGACCACATAGCCACTGTATGCTTTTACATACTCATCAAATTCTAGGCACCAAAAAAGATAACCTGGTGTTCAGAATGCATTACTCAATGCACTGCGCCGCAGTAGATGAAAGAAAGTGATTTCACACTTTTGTAGATGTCTGCCGTATAAAACCTGTGAAAAGTTTTTCTACAACAGGGCAAAAGGGTGGCCTGCAGCCATGCAACAAAAAGGAAAGGTTTTACACTGTGTTATATTGCAAAGGACTATATGTGCAGCAGGTTTTAGGAGAAGTCAATAAGAAGCAAAATTGGAATGGTATAAAGCATAATTATGTATAAAGCATAATTTGTTTTTATATACTATAATACTACTCTTAAAATATTTAAAGGGGGCGTGTCTTTACATTGTTTTACTTTTATTGATGCAGCTCCATGTAAGTAGTGAAGCCAATAACTATGGGCCAGATTCACAAAAGAGATACGACGGCGTATCTACTGATACGCCGTCGTATCTCTGTTTCTAACTATGCGGCTGATTCATAGAATCAGTTACGCATAGCTAGCCCTAAGATCCGACAGGTGTAATGGACTTACACTGTCGGATCTTAGGATGCAGTACCGCGGCTGCCGCTGGGGGGAGTTCTCGTCGTAAACCAGCGTCGGGTATGCAAATTAGCACTTACGGAGATCCACGAAGCTTTTTCCCTTTGTTAAGTCGCCGTAAGTGTTAGTTTGCCGTCGCAAAGATAGGGTACCTTTACAAAAGTTTAAAGGTACTCTACCATGCAAAAGTATACCCGTTGTTCCCGCGTCGGTTTTGAATTTTTTTCAAATCTTTTATTTTTCCCGCCGCAACTCTTTTTTACCCGTCGCGATTCACAAAACTCGGCGCAACGTAACTTTGCGCAAAGCACGTCGGGAAAATAGCGTCGGGAGCATGCGCAGTACGTCTGGCGCGGGAGCGCGCCTAATTTAAATGGGACTCACCCCATTTGAATTGGCCCGCCTTGCGCCGGACTGATTTAGGATACACCGCCGCAAATTTCCAGGTAAGTGCTTTGTGGATGGGGCACTAACTTGTGTAATTTGCGGCAGTGTAACTTAAATCAGAAAAGTTACGTTGCGCCCGCTGGTTGTGAATCTGTCCCTTTGTTACTAATAGTAAACTGTTGCATGTTAGATACTTTGTTGTCACTAGGGATGAGCCCGATGTTCGAGTTGAACATAAGTTGGACTCGAACATCGGGTGTTTGCCTGTTCGCCGAATAGCGAACAATTTGGGGTGTTCGCAGCAAATTCGAAAGCCGCAGAACACTCTTTAAAAGTCTATTGGAGAAATCAAAAGTGCTAATTTTAAAGGTTAATATGCAAGTTCATCTGGATGAGCTCATGCCAGAGAATTACAAGATTTTAGCTAAAAGTAGACCAGTCAAGAAGGGGGGGGGGGGTGGCTCTGATTTATAATGAGGACTTAACATGTAAAAAAGTTTCTTTAGCACCTTTTAAGTAATTTGAGCACCTCCTCACCCGATGTAATCTAGACAATAGCTTCTCCATCTTGCTTGCAGTGGTCTACCGTCCACCCGGCTATGATAGCTCCTTTGCAAATGAGCTCTCAGCTTTTGCCCTACGCTGCCTAACTTTATGTGACTTTTTCATTTTAATGGGGGGCTTTAATATCTGGCTAAATGTAGAACATGATAAACTGGGACAAGAAGTATTGACAGACATGGAATCCCTGGGTCTTTTGCAAACCGTCTCGGGGCTGACTCATGATAAGGGACATCAGCTTGATGCCATATTTTGTTCTAATAATCTAATATGTAATACCCTTTCAAAACAGGTGATCTGGTCTGACCACTTTTTTTTGTCAGCCAACCTTAACTATGAAATACCAAAAGGTAATCCCCCCGGTCCACCAATGGCGGTAACTGAACCTTATAGGAAGTTACATGACATCAAAATCCTGGCATTTATAGAAGCTTTTCATTCATGTGTAAATATCGATCTTGAGGATGTAGATCTGGACTCTTTTGAAAAGAGTCTCTTTGCCCTCGAAGCCAAGTTAGACACGTGGGAATTCAAATTAAACACAATTTTGGATATTGTTGCTCCTCTTTCAATATCTAAAAATCGCCACAGGGCTGGTAAAAAACAACCCTGGTATTGTCCCTCCTTGTCTACCATTAAAAGGAAATGCCGGGCACTAGAACGTCATTGGTATAAGACCAAAAACCTGGCTGACAAGAGGCGGTACAGAATTCAATGCCGAGCATACACATAGGCCTTAAAACGGAAAAAAGGTCCCACTATGGTGATCTTATTGATAATGCCGACAATAGTGCTTCGGCACTTTTTAAAATAGTTAAAACCTTATTCTCCCCTACGCAGAGCCAGGTGAACATACCTCATTCGCAAGCTCTTTGCGACAATCTACTCAACACTTTTGTTACTAAAGTAGCCGACATACGCTTAGGCATAGGACAACTAACTCCCTTGGAATATCCCCAACCCTCGACCGACCCCCTGTCACTCTCAGGGTCTGACCCACATAAATCAATCATTCCTGGGCTATGCCCCCCCAAACCTGTCGTCCTTTAGTAAGGTCAGCCGGTAACATCGTCTGAAATCTATGGCAAAAATTAATGCCTCTTACTTCCATGGTGACATCTGTCCAGCCTGGCTCCTGAAGAAGAATGCAGAGTTGGTTGTGAACGATCTCCTGATACTTGTCAATCTTTCCCTAACTCATGGCATGTTTCCGGCTCACTGGAAGCACGCTATTATTACACCAATTTTAAAAAAGCCCAACCTGGACCCTGGCTGCCTTTCCAACTACAGACCCATTTCCGCCATCGGTTTCCTGGCCAAACTGATGGAATACGAAATTTTCCTCCAACTTCAATCGTATTCTGAGACAAAGGGCCTGTTTCACGACTCGCAGTCCGGATTTCGTCCGGGCCCTGGAATCGAGCTCACGGTCCTTTCTACCAGAGAGAAGCTGCTCGGGGTCAGGGACGCGGGGGGGGCGGCTGCCTTGGTGCTCCTTGACCTCTCCACGGCCTTTGACACTGTAGACCATGCTATGCTGATTGTCAGGCTTTCGGGACGAGTTTTACATTACCGGCTCTGCTCTACACTGGCTTTTAGACTTCCTCACTTACAGGACCTTTCAGGTCAAAAACGGTCCTTTTTTATCTGCCATCTGCACCCTGAGCTGTGGGGTGCCTCAGGGCTCGGCCCTGTCACCATGGCTATTTAATGTGTATCTTCAGCAGCTTGCAGGTCTGCTGGACACTCATGCAGTGTTTAATCGGCTGTACGCAGACGACGTCCAGTTGGTCATCGACAGCCTATTCGACCCTGCTCCTGGTCTGCAGCTCGCTTCCTGCCTATTAGACATCAAACAGTGGATGAATCACAATTCTCTTAGTCTAAATGCTAAAAAGACAGAAATTCTCATCTCTGGACATATTGATCCAGCTGTCTTTTTGGGGAACTGGCCCACGAGCCTTGGGCCGTGTCCCGTTCCGGTGAATCAAGTCCATGTCTTGGGGACAATCTTTGATTGTAATCTGAATTAGATACCCCAAGTCAATCAATGTATCCGCAATGCACTGTATTACATCAGGTGTCTGAGAAAGGTCAAAAATCTGTTTTCTCAGAACTAAGGATGATCCGAACACCCCCCTGTTCGGTTCACATCAGAGCTTGCGAACACACAACATGTTCGTGTGAACTTTAGAACCCCGTTAAAGTCTATGGGACTCGAACATTTGAAATCTAAAGTGTTAATTTTAAAGGCTAATATGCCAGGAAACATGTATCAATGCAAAAAAAGTTTTAAAAACGGCCGTTTTTTCAGGAGCAGTGAATTTAATAATGCTAAAAGTGAAACAATAAAAGTGTAATATTACTTTAAATTTCGTACCTAGGGGGGGTGTAAAGTCAGCATGTGAAAAAGCGCATGTTTCCCGTACATAGAACTGTCCCTGCACAAAGTGTCATTTCTGAAAGAAAAAAAGGCATTTAAAACCGGCTTTGTGGCTCTAATGAATTGTCTGCTCTGGCAATTCAGAGATGATTCATTCATAAAAAAAAAAAAAATTAAAATCAGGTCTGGTGTGGATTTTAAGGGGAACTCCACCCCAAATAAAAAAAAATGGCGTGGAGTTCCCCCAAAAATCCACACCAGACCCTTATCCGAGCACGTTAACCTGGCCGGCCGCAGAAAAAAGGGGGGCCAGAGTGCGCCCCCACCCTCTCCTGAACCGCACCAGGCCACATGCCCTCAACATGGGGAGGATGTCCCCATGTTGATGGGGACAAGGGCCTCATCCCCACAACCCTTGCCCGGTGGTTGTGGGGGTCTGCAGGCGGGGGGCTTATCAGAATCTGGAAGACCCCTTTAACAAAGGTAACCCCCAGATCCTGGCCCCCCCTATGTGAATTGGTAATGGGGTACACTGTACCTCTACCATTTCACAAAGGAAGTGTAAATAGTTAAAAAAAACACACAGACACCGTAGAAAAAATTCCTTTATTAATAAAAAAAAATTAAAAATCCAGCGGTGGTAATCCACTCTCGATGCGGCTCCCTGCTCCAACGTTGTCTTCTATCCAGCGACGGATGATCTCTCCAGCGTTGGTTGATCAGCGGTCTGGTTTAGCGATGAGAAGATCCATCCGTCCAGAGTGCAGCAGGCAAGCTCCTCTCTCCGCTGGACACAGCCCAGCGAAATGACGCGCTGGAGCTTTGACGTTTCTTATATAGGGGAAGCGGCCACCCGTCACGTGACCCCGCCCCCTCTGACGCACCCTCGTACGTCACTGGGAAAGACCAGGGAGCCGCATCGAGAGTGGATTACCACCGCTGGATTTTATTTATTTTTTTAAATAAAGGAATTTTTTCTACGGTGTCTGTGTGTTTTTTTTTAACTATTTACACTTCCTTCGTGAAATGGTAGAGGTACAGTGTACCCCATTACCAATTCACATAAGGGGGGGGGGCAGGATCTGTGGGTCCCCTTTGTTAAAGGGGTCTTCCAGATTCTGATAAGCCCCCCACCCGCAGACCCCCACAACCACCGGGCAAGGGTTGTGGGGATGAGGCCCTTGTCCCCATCAACATGGGGACATCCTCCCCATGTTGAGGGCATGTGGCCTGGTGCGGTTCAGGAGAGGGAGGCCGCACTCTGTCCCCCCCTCTTTTCTGCGGCCGGACAGGTTAACGTGCTCGGATAAGGGTCTGGTGTGGATTTTTGGGGGAACTCCACGCCATTTTTTTTTTTTAATTTGGGGTGGAGTTCCCCTTAAAATCCACACCAGACCTGAAGGGTCTGGTAGGGATATTTGGGGGGAACCCCACGTCATTTTTTTTAAATTGACGGCGGGGTTCCCCTTAATATCCATATCAGACCTGAAGGGCCTGTTAATGGAATTTGGGGGACCCCCACGTTTTTTTTTTTATGAATGAATCATCTCTGAATTGCCAGAGCCGACAATTCATTAGAGCCGCAAAGCCGGTTTTAAATGCCTTTTTTTCTTTCAGAAATGACACTTTGTGCAGGGACATTTCTTTGTACGGGAAACATGCGCTTTTTCACATGCTGACTTTACACCCCCCCCAGGTACGAAATTTAAAGTAATATTACACTTTTATTGTTTCACTTTTAGCATTATTAAATTCACTGCTCCTGAAAAAACTTCAGTTTTTAAAACTTTTTTTGCATTGATACATGTTTCCTGGGACCCAGGTCCCCAAACACTTTTTAGGACAATAACTTGCATATTAGCCTTTAAATTTAACACTTTAGATTTCTCCCATAGACTTTAACAGGGTGTTCCGCATATTTTCGAATTTTCCGTGAACACCCCTAATTGTTCGTTGTTCGCCGAACAGGCAATGTTCGAGTCGAACATGAGTTCGACTCGAACTCGAAGCTCATCCATACTCAGAACCACCGGAAAGTCTTGGTTCAATCTCTTGTTAACTCCCGGATTGACTTCAACAACATTGTGTATTTGGGTATGCCTCTAAAGTGGCTGAAGAAAATCCAGCTCGTCCAGAACCAGGCCGCTAGACTAATCTCCGGCCTAAACAGGCGGGAGCATATTACTCCCACCCTGCGATCACTGCACTGGCTCACTGTGGTAGATCGCGTTGAGTTTAAGGCTCTTTGTCTGGCCTAAGCACTATCATGGGACGGGCCCGCAATATCTGAATTCCCTGATAACGCGATATGCCCCTGCACGAGCACTCAGATCATTAACAGCTGGTCTTGTCACTTGTCCATCTGCCCATTTGCTTACCTTTAGGGGCAGATGCTTTTCTGTGAGAGCTACGGCTCTATGGAATAGTCTATCGGCTTCCTTTCGGTCATTCCCTTCTATCATGGCCTTTTGAAAAAGGCTAAAAACGTGGCTTTTTGAGAAAAAGCATGCCGGGTTATGTTAATTCTCCTTGTTCTCTGTGGATCTGTTTATTAGTCTTTCCTGCTTTCCTCTTTTCTCTCTTTTCTATTTTTTCTCACTCTCTGATTTGATTTGCTTTTTCCCAGTTATGCTTCCTGCGCTTAGACACTGCCTTGATGGGCCAGTATTTGGCGCATTATAAATCCATTAAATTAATCAATCAATCAATCAAGTTATTGTCATAAAAAGTGTATGGGGACCTGGGTCCTGCCCCAGGGGACATGTATGAATGCAAAAAAAGTTTTAAAACTGCCATTTTTTCAGAAGCAGTGATTTTAATAATGCTTAAAGTGAAACAATAAAAGTGAAATATTCCTTTAAATTTCATACCAAAATTACATTTCTAAAGGAAAAAAGTAATATAAAACTACTCGCGGCTATAATGAATTATCGGGTTCCGGCAATACACATAATAGACATTGAAATAAACGGCATGGGTCCCCCCCCCCAGTCCATTACCAGGCCCTAAAAAAATGGCGTAGGGGTCCCCCTCAAAATCCATACCAGATCCTTCAGGTCTGGTATGGATTTTAAGGGGAACCCCATGCCAACATTTTAAAAAAAATCCCCCAAAAATCCAGCCGGAGGAAAAGAGGGGGGGACAAGAGAGCGCCCACCCCCTCCTGAACTGTACCAGGCCACATGCCTTCAACATGGGGAGGATGTCTCCATGTTGATGGGGACAAGGGCCTCATCCCCACAATCCTTGCCTGGTGGTTGTGGGGGTCTGCGGGCGGGGGGCTTATCGGAATCTGGAAGCTCCCTTTAACAAAGGGGACCCCAGATCCCAGCCCCCCCTATGTGACTTGGTAACGGGGTACATTTTACCCCTATCATTTCACCAAAAAAAGTGTCAAAAATTTTAAAAACCACAGTAGACGGCTTGGGACAAGTCCTTTATTAAAAATAAAAAAATAAATAAAAATCCCAGCGATGTAAATTCATTCTCGAGCGAGGATACGAGGATACGGAGAAAAAGGAAAACACATGTTGCATCAGAGGGGGGCAGGGTCACCCGTACATGTCACTGGGTAACCCTTTTGTCCCCTCATTGTGTCAGAGGGGGCGGGGTCACCCATGCACGTGAAGGATTGCCCTGCCCTCAGCTATTTAACAGCTGTCATGGTGGAAGAGAGTCATACGGTGGGTGCTTCCCATGGAGGCAGGATCGAGTCAGCGTTTTATTTGTATTTTTTCTCCGTATTTTCTTTTTTAATAAATGACTTGTCCCAAGCTGTGTACTGTGGTTTTTAATATTTTTGACACTTTTTTTGTGAAATGGTAGGGGTACAACCCCGTTACCAATTCACATAGGGGGGGCCGGGATCTGGGGGTCCCCTTTGTTAAAGGGGGCTTCCAAATTCTGATAAGCCCCCTGCCCACAGACCCCCACAACCACTGGGAAAGGTTGTGGTGATGAGGCTCTTGTCCCCATCTACATGGGGACATCCTCCCCATGTTGAGGGCATGTGGCCTGGTACGGTTCAGGAGGGGGGAAGGCTCTCTCGTCCCCCCTCTTTTCCTGCGGCCTGACATATTACGTGCTGGGATAAGGGTCTGGTATGGATTTTGAGGGGGACCCCTATGCCATTTAAAAAAATTGGCATAGGGGTCCCCTATATCCATACCAGACCTCAAGGGCCTGGTAATGGACTGGGGGGAACCCATGCCGTTTTTTTAAATGCCTTTTATCTGTATTGCCGGGACATGACAATTTATTAAAGCTGCGAGTAGTTTCAAATTACTTTTTTTCCTTTAGAAATTTCATTTTGTGCAGGGACTGTTCTAAACATGGGGGAAATGTTCTACTTTACAGGCATACTATAGACACCCCCTAGGTACCCTTTTGGCAGGAGGTGAGACTGCTGGCACAGGAGGTGATAGAAGTGTCCCTTGCATTTGATCCATTGAACTTTCTTTTGGGCCTCCCATTCCCGGGTCTAACCAAAAATGCTAACCGCTTGGCCGCCTATATTTTACTGGCCGCCAAGAGGCTCATACCGTTGTGTTGGTTGTCTGGTGCTCCTCCTCCATGGTCCAGATTTCTCCAACAGGTTGCTGAAATTCGGAGGATGGAATATTTAACAGCCTCTGTTCACGATTCCTTACCACAATTTGATAAAGTCTGGGAACCTTGGGATCACTCGAGATATGGGACCCCTGTGCCGGTGTCCTCACCTTAGCATATGTTTCCCTCTTTCCCTGTTTGTACCTCCAATGTATACCTGAGAGTTGTTTGTTTTATATGATCTTGTAGAATTATGCAGATCACTCCTGTGTTCTGCGTCCTTGGACACTATGTACATGTCATTTACTTTCATGTTCTTCTTTGTACAATTTCTTTGTCGTTATTCTGTTGATCTTTTCAATACTCTGTACCTTATGATACAGTTATGTCTTACTTGTTTATATAACCCAATAAAAATAAAATTTTGCAAAAAAGACACCCCCCAGGTACGAAATTTAAAGGAATATTTCACTTTTATTGTTTCACTTTAAGCATTATTAAAATCGCTGCTCCCGAAAAAATGGACATTATTTTAACTTTTTTTTTGCACTGATACATGTCCCCTGGGGCAGGACCCAGGTTCCCAAACACTTTTTATGACATTAACTTGCATATTAACCTTTGAAATTAGCACTTTTGATTTTTCATGTTCATGTCCCATAGACTGTAACGGTGTTCAAACTATTTTTTTGCCTGTTCACATGTTCTGCTGCGAACCGAACTGGTGGGTGTTCGGCTCATCACTAGTTGTCACTCTCGTCTTGTCAGGTTACAACAATTGATTGTTTTTGTCAAGTCAGGGGTTTCTGAGCTGGGTGTTTGATTTCTCCTTCCTGCTTCTGGAAGAAACTTCCAGGATATATGGCAGGGAAAGTCAAATGATCAGTATGAATATTTATCCTTCCCCAGCCAATCCCTAGAAGGAGGCATCCAAAAGGTGGCTGGGGAGATGATAAATGTTTGGGAGGCCTGCCCGGGGTGTTATTCCCTCCAGTTCTCTTGGGGCGGCTGCCCCTGGAGGCAACATTACTGAGTCAAGGACTGCAGTGTGGGCCTTAGCAGTAAGTTGACCTGAGGGCCTGGAGAATATGGCAAAAGAGGATATTTTGCTATAGTCTAGACCTCAGTGGTAGCTGGGCTAAGGGCCTGGGAATGAGGGCTTGGTGCAGGAAGGTGCTGTCTGGAGTCCTAGTCTGGAGAAAGTTATTTTGTTTCCCCCTTACTGAAAAATTCCCAATGGAAACTGGGTGGTGGGTGGCTCCTGGGACATTGTGAGTAAGACCTGATGTGGGACCCTCATGTGTGTCTGCAATTATGAGGATTAAGTGTGAAGATTGTGCTTCCACTGGTTGCCTATATTGTTTTAATGACACCATCATGCATCTAGCAAATGTGTATGCACCCATTAAAAAATGCAATGCGTGCTTGGACACACCTCAGACTGGTGTGCTCCAGGATTGTGCACAGTTCACTGAAAACAGGCTGAAAAACACTGCTATAGACTGCTATAGACTGAGCCCGGATTGTCAGTGTGCAAAGAATTGTGTCGGTGGCAGGCAGTCTCTGTACTAGCAAGGGAGACCTAAACATATGTTTAGTGGCCCCACCAGGGGTAAGCACTGCATTTATTTGGAACAAAGTAATGAAAAACTTTAAAATATAGCTAAAAAATTACAGATCTGAACATTCAAGAATCTACCAAAAAGAAAAGTATAGAAGTAGACTAAAATCCTTAAAGGGGTTGTAAAGCTTTGTTTTTTATTTTCTAAATAGGTTCTTTTAGGCTAGTGCATTGTTGGGTCACTAACCATTTCCTTCTATTTCCCTTCTAAATGTTTTTTTTTGTTTGTTTTCTTTGTCTGAATTTCTCACTTCCTGTTCCTCCTCAGTAAGCTGTTCTGGCTGACTAACCCCAGCCAGAACAGCTTGGATGATGGGAAAGCTTACTGAGGAGAAACAGGAAGTGAGAAATTCAGACAAAGAAAAAAAACATTTAGAAGGGAAATAGAAGGAAAAGGTAAGTGAACCAACAATGCACTAGCTTAAAGGAACCTATTTAGAAAATAAAAAACAAACCTTTATAACCCCTTTAAAATGTAAAGCAGTGACTGGTTCAAAAATGGGTGTTTGACAATGTTGTAGAATTTATGGAGCTGAATCCTAGACACACACCCTGACTTCACAATCATTCTGTGCAGCTAATGAAAACCAAAGTCTGTGTCTATCATCTTGTTGCAGCCATTTAGTTTTGAGAAATGATTTACTGTTTTCATGTTAAATAAATAAATCCAATATAAGTGGTTCTAAAGACTTAAATGCAAAATCTAAAATCCCTGCATCTATAGACACCAGGGATCCAACACTAACCTCTCTATCCCTGTAAAGAATAAATGAATATACATACCTTTTTGGAAGCTGATCAGAGCTCCGTTCTGTCAGCGGAGGAGAGACAGATCTGCTGCTCCTAAAGATTAGAAACAGCGATCGGTCTCCTTCTCCAGGCAGTGCCCTCCCCCCACAGTTAGAATACACATGAGGGAACACATTCACCCCTTGATTGCCCCCTAATTTCAACCCCTTCCCTGTCAGTGACATTTATACAGTAATCAGTGACTATTTTTAGCTCTGATCAGTGTATAAATGTTAATGGTCCCAAAAAAAGTGTCAAAAGTATCCGATCTGTCTGCCGCAATGTCGCAGTCCCGCTAAAATTCGCTGATTGCCGCCATTACTAGTAAAAAAAAAATTAAAATGCCATTAATCTATCCCCTATTTTGTAGACGCTATGGGCCAGATCCACAGATTATTAGATGGGCGCAGCGTATCTTCGAATCCTCAAAGAATTTGCGCCTTAAGTTACGGCAGCGTAGTGTATTTCTGGTGGCGGAATTCAAATCGGCGGATAGGGGGCGTGATTCATTTAAATGAAGCGTGTCCCCGCGCCGAATGAACTGCGCATGCGTCGTTCCGAAATTTCCCGCCGTGCATTGCGCTAAATGACGTCGCTAGGACGTCATTTTTTTAACTTAGACGTGAGTTACGTCCATCCCTATTCACGGACGACTTACGCAAAAAAAAAAAAATCTAATTTTGACACGGGAACGACGGCCATACTTAACATGGCAAGTCTATCTATACGCCGGATAATACCAGCTTTAACTATACGCCGGAAAAAGCCGACGTTAGAAAATGCGACGGCCGCGCGTACGTTCGTGGATCGTCGTAAATTGCTAATTTGCATACCCGACGCGGAAAACGACGCAAACTCCACCCAGCGGGCGCCGAAGTATTGCACCTACGATCCGAAGGCGTACGAAGCCGTACGCCTGTCGGATCGAACCCAGAAGCTGTCGTATCTTGGTTTGAGGATTCAAACTAAAGATACGACGCGTAAAATTTGAAAGTACGCCGGCGTATCAGTAGATACGCCGGCGTACTCGCTATGTGGATCTGGCCCTATAACTTTTGTGCAAACCAATCAATATACACTTATTGCGATTTGTTTTTACCAAAGACATGTAGAATACATATCGGCCTAAACTGATGAAGAAATACATTTTTTTACATTTTTGGGGGGGGATATTCATAATAGCAAGAAGAAAAAAATATACTTTTTTTTTTCAAAATTGTCGCTCTTTTTTTATTTACAGTGATCAATTACCACCAAAAGAAAGCTCTATTTGTGGGGAAAAAAGGACGTAAATTTTGTTTGGGTACAGCGTCGCACAACCGCGCAATTGTCAGTTAAAGCGACACAGTGCTGTATCGCAAAAAATTGCCTTGTCAATAAGGGGGCAGATCCTTCTGGTACTTAAGTGGTTAAAAAATAAAAGTTTAGTGTCACTTTAAGTAAGTTCCACTTTTACGTTTCTGCCAAAGCTGCATTTTGCTATATAACCACTAAGTGGCACCCAAGCTTCAAACAATGAACCCATGATATGTGTAAACCAACACGTCTGGCGTATTTTTTTTCTCAACAACAGGGAATACCTCCAATGCCATTGTTATGCATAGAAACAGTGTTCATCATAGGTGAGTCACAACATTACATAAAGTGCTCCCGTCTTATCAGTATATATACATGTAAACTGGCAGCTGATATTGAGTTTTTCCACATACAGTATGTGCCCATTTCTAAGAAAAAAGGACAAAAGGAGAATTTACTGACTGTAATTTCTCTTTAAAAAAAAATGTTGTTTTTGTTAATGTTTAAGTTTCAATCAATTGGTAAAGAAGTGGGTGAGACAAACGGAGGGTAAATTGATTGGTTGAAACTCAAACAGTACCAAAATCTTGTTTGCTGGCTATTGCCATATTCATGTAATGGCAGAGACAGGTGTATGCTGTCTACCAATCGGCTAAAAGGCGGGCCAGACAAACAAAGCGCAGCGAGGTGGAAGCAAGGTATTCACTCTGAAAAGTGATCAGCCACAGATTTCTCTTTAGAGGGCAATGCAAATCCAAATAAGCCCTTAGTGCAGAGTGGAGTACTTGTCAAATTGACATAGCTGTGAGTGGCACAACCTTTACTTCTGTGGGTCTGCTCACTTTTTGGTGGTCAAAACCTGAGGATGCCGTGATGGATGCATTTGTTTTATTTTTTGCTGCTTTTTTCCCTCTGTTTCCACCTGGTGATCTGGCCAGTAACACACATCCCAAGTACTTACACAATGGGTAGAGGAGCAACAGAGACACCTTTGGACATCAGCATTGTCAATCTGAAGGGAGGGGGAGTGTATGGCCCCGTACACACGATAGAATCCATCCGCTGAAAAATCCCAGCAAATGGGTTTCAGCGGATAGATCCTATGGTGTGTACATGCCAGCGGATCTGTTTCCGCGGATATTTCTCCCCTGGGATGGATTCCAGCAGATCGAATATTTGCTGACATGCCAAGCAAATCCATCTGCTGGAATCCATCCCAACGGATGGATCCGCTGGTCTGTATAGACTCACCGGATCCATCCGTCCGAAGGGATCCCCCGCATGCGTCGTAATGATTCGACGCATGCGTGGAATTCCTTATATGACAGCGTCGCCGCGTCATAATCGCGGCGACGGCGCGACACGTCATCGCCAGAGGATTTCGGCGCGGATTTCAATGCGATGGTGAGTACACTCCATCGCATAAAAATCTGCTGAAATCCTCGAGAGGATTTATCCGCGGAAACGGTCCGCTGGACCGTATCCGCGGATAAATCCTCCCGTGTGTATGGGGCCTTAGATGCACTAGCAGGTTTAGATACACAAATACATTGAAGACAAACTTTATATGTAGTTACAGCAACAATTTTGTACCATTTGGGATAAAGGTTTTATACAAATGAATAAAAGATGACCATTGTAAGCACCCCTGCCAGCGTTAAATAGTTTGTCTCAACCCTCTAATTGCTTTATTGCACGACATCGTGTTCTGTTGAAAAACAAGACTTACTGGTGGCATCTCCTAAAAGAAAGAAAGCCTAAAAAAGAAAACTGGTGCAGCCATCACATCTAATGCCCTGTACACACCATCACTTTATGTGATGGAAAAAAACGAAATCTTCTGTGAAGTGAAAAACAACGTTTTTGAAACTTTAATTTTCAAAAACGATGTTGTCTACACACCATCGTTTTTTCACAATGCTCTAGCAAAGCGAGGTTACGTTCACCACTTTTTTCCATTGAAGCTCGCTTCATAACTAGCTTCTGGGCATGCGCGGGTTTAAAAACGTCGTTTTAAACGTCGTTTTTTGCTACACACGGTCAATTTTTGTGAAACAAAAACCGACGTTTTGAAAAACGACACGAAAAATTGAAGCATGCTTCGATTTTTTTTTGTCGTTTTTCACAAGACATAAAACAATGTTTTCCCCCACACACGGTCATTTAAATTGACGTTTTTAAAAATTTCGGGTTTTTTTTCATCACATAAAGTGATGGTGTGTACGCGGCATTAGAAATAGTAAACTGCCATTTAATAAAGGTTTGTTTTTGGGTTTCATACCGCTTTAAGCAAATTCCTTCTAGCTGCCTCTTGTGTTCTAATTTCCCCACTCTTAAATTTGCATCTCGTTGTGAAGGACGGAGCTCAGTCCTGCAAGGTCACTGGGAGAGCGAGTTGCTTCTAAGTAGTGGAGCTCCTCTGTCAGTATAATGACTACACTCTCCTAGGGTCATTTGTAGGACTGAGTTGTCAGTTTAAAAACCCATTCCTGTTCTCCTGGCATTTACTGTTGTAGCCTTCATTTTAAAGCCACTGTTATGTGTAAAAAACAGAGTTATTTACCTGTTAGTTCGATTTTCAGGGATTTTCCAGGACAGCTTGATGAGAGAGAGAGAGGCTCCTCCCACCTAAACAGGGGAAATACATGATCCACATGAATATAAAAATGACCATCGACCCCTCAACCTCTTAAGCCGTGGAAACACGATCGGTTTGTCCAATGAAAACAGGACTGTTTTCATCGGTCAAACCAATCTTGTGTTGGGCCCATCGGTTTGTTTTCCATCGGTGAAAAAAAATAGAACATGATTAAAATTTTTCCTATGGACAAAAAAACTATAGAAAAAAACGATCGTCTGTGTGGAAGTCCATCGGTCAAAAATCCACGCATGCTCAGAATCAAGTCGACGCATGCTCGGAAGCAATGAACTTAATTTTTCTCAGTACATCGTAGTGTTTTAAGTCACCGCGTGTAGACACGGTCAGATTTTTGACCGATGATGTGTAGGCAAGACTGATGAAAGTCAGCTTCATAGGATATCCGACAAAAAAATCCATCTGATTAGATTTCATCAGATATCCGATCGTGTGTACAGGGCTTGAGTTGTAGGAAATAAAGCATACACATAACCCAGATATAAATAGGTAAATTAAAAGCACTACTTAAAGCGGTAGTTCACCCTCAGTGTCAACATTGTACCATAAAATCAGGCATTGTAGCGCGAGCTACAGTATGCCTGTCTCGAATTTTTTATCCCCGTACTCACAGTGTACTGGTACATTATAGATTCCGACTCCCGCGGGGAATGGGCGTGCCTATGGAGAGGGAGGATGATTGACGGCCGGCTCTGGCACGTCACGCTCCCCGAAGACAGCCGGAGTAGGTCTCGGCTCTTCACGGCGCCTGCGCACAGGCTATGCGCAGGCGCCGTGAAGAGCCAAGCCTATTTCGGCTATTTCCGGAGAAGCGTGACGCGCCAGAGCCGGCCGTCAATCACCTTCCGTCTGGATTGGAACGCCCATTCCCCGTGGGCAGTCGGAATCGTCTATGTACGATTACACAGTGAGTACGGGGATAAAAAATTCGAGACAGGCATACTGTAGCTCGCGCTACAATGCCTGATTTTATGCTAGAAGAAAAAAAAATGTTTTTTCTTGTTTATAGGGTGAACCCCCGCTTTAAAACAATACTCACACTGTCATGAAAGATTCCTGGAAATTGAGTTAACGGGTAAATAACTCTGTATATGTTCCAGGACAGCTTCAAGAGAGGACAACCTAGAAATACCTGTTAGGGTGGGACCTCTACCAAAGGCCTGAATTTGAGCTAGAAATTAAGTCCAAGGGATAATGTCTGGCAAATATCTAGGAGCTGGACCATGTAACCGCCTAGCAGATCCGACTTGGGGGTCCTTTCATCCCAAGTCGTCCTTTCATCCCAAGTCGTCACTAAAGCTCTTGTAGAATGTGCTTCAATCCCCGGTCTATCATGCGGGCCCTGTATGCTACTTCAATGGCCATTCTCATCCATCTGGTGAAATTATTATTTCACCAGATGGATGAAAATTTCCCTTTCTTTGGACCTTTAAAAAGAATAAACAAGTTGGATGACTTTCTCCATTCTGTGTGGTCTGCTTGATGTATGCAATATCTCCAAGAATTTTCATAGAGTCGCCACTTGGATGTGCTGGCTGCTAGGTTTAGATTTTCTCCCTCTTGCAGGCACTCCAAAACTGAGTTAATTACTGGGCTATCTATAGTACTGTTAGTCTTCCTCCATGCTGAAAACTTCTTCCACACTTTTCTATCAATTGCATTAGTAGACTGCTTTCTGCTGTTCAAAACTGTGTTTATGACTTCATCTGAGAAATCCTCACATTTCAACTAGTTCCTTTCAGAAGCCACCTTTTATGCCGCGTACACACGATCGGTTCGTCTGATGAAAACGGTCCATTTTCATCAGACGAACCGATCGTGTGTGGGCCCCATCGGTTTTTTAAAGCAAAAAATTCCTGTGGGCGCTACAAACACACAAAGCGTGATGAGTCCAACCTATTGAGTTGAAAACAGTCGATAACCAGTGCAGCCGCCAACCACTGGAATAATGGAGAGGAGGACACAACAACAAAAAAGCAGCGTTCAATGGAAAAAACACATAAAACTTTATAGTGTAATCAATTGACATAGATATTACATAAAATTAGGCACACAATAATGTTGGGCACACAATAATATATATAAAATAAATGATATATAAAATCAATATAAAATTAGTAATGAATTAAATGCATAATCCAATGGGATGCCACTGAGGAGTCTGTGATGGAAGGGTTAACATTAGTCCTGAATCACCTGGGTTGTCCTGTCACATTTGCATCACAATAACCAAAGTCAACTTTGATAAAGCGTTTGATCGCGAAACATGTCAGTCACAGCTAATTTCTATCTCTATAGACTGCCACTGTAGTTGAGCCTTGAGCATGTCCTGCACCAGGCTCATCCTCGCCTCATCTACGGGCTTGTATCAGCATTGCTACCATCGTCACGCCTCCCATTGGTCCAATCATTGTTTTGGTTGACGTCATTAGAGTGCGCCTTTGCTCCCTATTGGATGGCTTCCCGGCGACGCTGCACGTGCGTCAGGGACCCTTTCGCTGTAGCGCGGCTCCGGTTATCGGGCTTTGATACAGGTTTGCCTGTCAGTACCTGCATCCGTGCGAGTGTGGGTCTCATCCCCTTCAGGATCATCTCGCCAGCTCTGGGTCCCTCAGGTCACGCTCCCCTACAACATATTGCCGCAATATATGTGGAATAGTACAGCGCTGGTCTCAATAATATAATCTTATTGATATGATGACAAAAAGATCAGTGGTGTGTAGCTGCCGCAGCAATAATATGTCAGATAAACATAAAAAGAATATAATAAATGTGAAAGCTGCGCTGCTAATATAATGTATGTGTCTATATCAGTGTCAACATATCTCAATGGCAACCACTAAATACCATATATATGCATATATAGACACAATCAATAATAAAGTGCTCAACGTGCAATAAATACAAAACTGAAGACAAGTGCACAGAAGAAATAGTAGTCCATGTAGCCGCAATCAGCTGTGACTTCTACAGATATTCTAAGTTCTTCACAGAAGCACCCATATTTGTGTTGAGAAAAAGTCCAAGACAATGGTGTCAAATAGCTGAATAAAAGCACCTCCACCTCAGGTAAATAATCTGCTTACCAGACAAACAGATCAAAATCGCATGTATCTCTATGTCAGATAAGTATCCACTGCTCCGCTGCTGGATTCCTCCACAATAGGTTGTGTGTTTAATGATGTTTGGCCAGATCACACCACATACGTTCAAACCCGGGAGTGGAAACAAGAATGGCAAACATAGAGTAGCATTGCAAGGCATACGTTTTATTAAAATATTACAAAGTTGCACTCACATTTCACAAATGGTAAAAGTAGCGTGTGTTAGATGTTTTAAGCCGGCCGGCTTGAATGTTCCGCTCGTCCTTCCGGATAGTCGCGGGTATACAGTGATGACGTCAGCACGCCCCTCCTCCCTACGCCGTTTCGTCAAATGATGACTTCCTCCAGGGGCACGAGCAGCGTGCTGACTCGCCACTACTTATGCAAAACTCAGTGTCCAAACGTCCGCCCAGACCTGACTTCCGGGGATCGTGGACGCGGATCACCCATCTTTAATGTGGGATCCTAGCCCTTATTGCGTTTAACAGTGCTATAGTTGACTTTGATTATCACAAAAAATCAATTTAAAAGATAAACCAACAACACTGGTCACTTAGAGCTAAAAAATTTATTGAACTGGTATTAAGTTTAAAATACAAATTTTATTAAAATATAGCGGGGGTTGGTAAATCTGGCTAACAGACATATCAAAATGATTCGATCTTAGCTGTATATAACTGAACCCCTCATTGCTATAGAACGCCATTATTAAGAGATATAGCTAAATTTAAAAATTCTATCAAACTGCATTGATGGAAAACCTGCATCAGGGTATTTACACCCGCAATGCAATATAATTAACTCAAACTGCTATTTTAGGTATAACAGTATAGAATGGTTAATATAATAGCAAAAATTGAGTCAAAGGAAATGTATCATTGAAATACTCCGTACAACTAATTAAATGCTAATTTAAAATTACCAAATCACTTGTGGCAGATAGTGATCTGGGAACAAAATATAACTGATAAGCCATTTGCTTGGCATGAGCCCAATGACAGGCCCATGATAGAGCAAGATTTTCATTACCAGAAGGGAGAAAAAAGAAAAAACAACTTCAAAATGAGAGAAGGAAAAATATGAAAAAAAAAAATGTTTTAAAATTATGAGCCAGTAGCTCCATAAGGTAGAAAATTGATTTTGAAATAGGTCCTGATACCCCGGATGTCAGGTGTAGTTTACAACGGTAGTAGATGTCAAAAGATGACTATAATGGAATACTACTCCTAAAATGCCCTAACTGTTGTCAATAAAAGCGTTGACATCAATGTCTAGCCTGGACAACTCTCTTACTAGGGAACCACCTCTCCAATGGGCATCATATTTGTCTATGCCAAGAAAAAGGGTTCCCTCTGGATTCCTATCATGGCATAGATCATAATGATGTGATACTGAATGTTTATCAAATCCTGATCTTATATTGGCTACATGTTCTCCTAAGCGGACCTGCATGGACCGCTTGGTCCGGCCTATATATTGTAGCCCGCAAGGGCACTGTAACAAATACACTATGCCAGTTGAACTGCAAGTAATAAAAGGTTCTATTGAATGTTCTCTAGAGGTGCTAGTTGACATAAATTTCAGAGTTTTTTTTAAAGGTAACCTTATTCAATGTGCAGATTTGACACCTGCGACACTGATGGTATCCAACAATACCTCTCTGAAAAAAAGAGACCTTTTTAATAGGGGGATCCACAACGTTCGGCGCAATTTTGTCCCTTAACGAGGGAACACCTCTAAATATGACCTGAGGGTTAGCCGGGAGAAAAGTTCTAATAACCCTGTCGTTGCCCAACAGGTGCCAATGTTTTTTAATAATCTTCCTGATAAGATAATGCTGAGTTGAGTACGTGGTTACAAAAGGTACAATAGGGCCATCCTGACGTGTCCTAGTAGTGGGGTCCAAAAGTTGTGAACGGTCAATTTCTGCCACTTCACTTCTTATTGTCTCCAAGTTATTGCACTCATATCCCTTCTCTATTAGTCTAGTTTTGAGGACCTCTGATTGGAATTGGTAATCTTCAAGTGAAGTACAGTTTCTCCTCATTCTAATGAATTGGCTCTTGGGAACCGAGTTGAGCCAATTTTGATGGTGGCAACTCCCCACCGGAATGAAAGAGTTTCTGTCAGTTTTTTTGAAGTAAGTTTTTGTTAAAAAACCTTCTCCCACCTTCTTGATAGTGAGGTCAAGAAAATTTATCGTTTCCTTATCCATCTCATGAACGAGGTGGATACCCCTATCATTATTGTTTAAGGAAACAATAAATTCATCCAGTTGGGACTTGGTGCCATTCCATAGGAGGAGGATGTCGTCAATGTACCTTGCCCACAACAATATGTGTGGGTTACGGTCCCTGTAGACGACATCCTCCTCCCACTTGGCCATGAATAGATTAGCCAGGCTAGGCGCATATTTGGCGCCCATGGCGACACCTCTAATTTGCTGGTAGAAATTGTGGTTGAACCAGAAATAATTATGCCCTGCAGCATACTCCAATAATTCAATCAGGTAATCTCTCTGAGCTTGAGGTACATCAGAAAGAGCATCTAGATAGTGTTTAACAGCTGATATACCCAATTGGTGAGGAATGATGGTATATAACGAACTTACGTCCGCCGTTACCAACCAAGTATCATCACTAGGCTTTATCTGAGATAACATGTTGATAACCTGTTTCGTATCTTTCAGGTACAAAGGCATTTGTTGGACCAAGGGTTGCAGGAAGTGGTCAATATACTTGCCCACCCTGGACGTAACCGAGTCTATCCCACTGACTATCGGACGTCCAGGGGGGCAAGTGAGGCTCTTGTGGATCTTGGGTAGGCAATAAAGAATTGGTGTCCTAGGTGCCCTAGGGATAAGGAATTTCTGCTCTTTTTCATTCAATATGCCTAGATCCGAGCCCTTCTTCACCAACACCTCCAAAGTTCCCTGATATTGATTCACTGGGTTGCCCCTAAGGAGTGAATAGGTGTCACGGTCCTCAACCAGTTTCGTGGTTCCATCGATGTACATTGAACGGTCCATGACAACTATACCTCCCCCCTTGTCTGCTGGACGAATAACTATTTGACTGTTGTTACAGTAGGAAGGCTGCCCTTTCTGACAGGTACTGTCGAGCCGTTACATTACACTTGCATCTCCTATTTGGATTTTGACGGTTATTGTGATGCAAATGTGACAGGACAACCCAGGTGATTCAGGACTAATGTTAACCCTTCCATCACAGACTCCTCAGTGGCATCCCATTGGATTATGCATTTAATTCATTACTAATTTTATATTGATTTTATATATCATTTATTTTATATATATTATTGTGTGCCCAATGTTATGTAATATCTATGTCAATTGATTACAATATAAAGTTTTATGTCTTTTTTCCATTGAGCGCTGCTTTTTTGTTGTTGTGTCCCCATCGGTTTTTTATCCATCGGTGAAAAAACTAGTAACTTGTTTTAAAATGATCTGATGGTTAAAAAAACGATAGAAAAAAACGATCGTCTGTGGGCACGTCCATCAGTTAAAAATCCATGCATGCTCAGAATCAAGTCGACGCATGCTTGGAAACATTGAACTTAATTTTTCTCAGCACGTCGTTGTGTTTTACGTCACCGCATTCTGACACCATCGGTTTTTTAACTGATGGTGTGTAGGCAAGACTGATGAAAGTCAGCTTCATCGGATATCTGATGAAAAAATCCATCAGACCGTTTTCATCGGATGAACCGATCGTGTGTACAGGGCATTAGAAGCCACACGAGAGAGCCAGATTCTCTATACCTGGATGCCATACTTCTCAATAAATTAGGTCCAGTTTTGATGGCAACCACCATGGCTCCTCTATGCTTAGTTTGCAGAGGGCTGAAAACCAGGCTCTCTTTGGCCAGGATGGCACAATAAGAATTACTTTGGCCTCCTTATTCCTCACAGTCTGAATAACCTTGGGAATGAGCCAAAAAGGTGGAAATTCGTTTCCCTGTCCATGGGTGAGCTAGAGCTTCCTCTCCTAGGCTGTTCCTGTCTCTCTGCAGGGAGAAGTAGAGATTCAATTTCTTGTTGTGTCTGGACGCAGAGGTTTACCTACGGTATCCCACACCTTCATGAGATCAGAGAGAACACTTCTTGATTTAGAAATTTTTACATCTGTCTTATGTGCTTCCCACTCAGGCAATCGGCCAGCAAATTTAGGTCTCCTTTTGGATGGATTGCTGTAATAGATGGTAGGTACCTTTCTCCCCAGAGGAGGATTTCTTCTGCCAGCTGCATTACTTGATGTGACTTTGTTCTGCCTTGTTGAAGTATGATACTGCTGTCATGTTGTCTGTCAAGATCTGAATTTGCTTTTTTTGGATTGAAGACTTGGTCAAGCCTTGAAGAGGTCAAAATCTAAATATAGGCCCATCTTTCCTTGGGCTAAATGCTCACACAAATGTGTACCCCAGCCCCAAGCACTGGCATATGTGGTTAACTTTAGGGGTTCCAGTTGTGTCCACAGATGCCCCTCCTGTAGATTTTGAGGCTTCACTCACCACCTGATGTCTTCCTTTACTTCGACTGGAACCCTTATGATTTTGTCAAAGGATTCCTGTTGACCATCCCACTGGGAGAAGACAAAGTTTTGTACCGGTCTCATATGCAGTTGCGCCCATTGTACTCCTGAAATGGCCAAACTCGAGATATATTCGCTAAATTCGAATATTCGTGATATTTTATCGAAAGTAAATGATTGCGATTTTTCGCTATTGCGAATGCGAAAATAATTGCGATTTTTTGATAACTGCGGTAGGAGCACTCTGATTGGCTCAGAATATTCGTGATATTTTATCGAAATATCGCAACATGCGAATGCGATATTTATTGCGCAATTTCGAGAAATGCTGTAGGAGCACTCTGATTGGCTCAGAATATTCGTGATATTTTACAATACAAAATAATTGCGAATATTCGGCAAATGCGGAAGGAGCACTCTGATTGGCTCAGAATATTCTTGATATTTTACAATACAAAATAATTGCGAATATTCGGCAAATGCAGAAGGAGCACTCTGATTGGCTCAGAATATTCTTGATATTTTACAATACAAAATAATTGCGAATATTCGGCAAATGCGGAAGGAGCACTCTGATTGGCTCAGAATATTCTTGATATTTTACAATAGAAAATAAAAAGTGTTTTGCATTGGTGGTGATTCTTTACTCTATCCATCTGTCACAGCCGTTTGTCAATCAAACACCTTAAAGATTGAACACGTTCATGCTGCATGCTTTGGACTTTTTTTCACTTCACATATCAAAGACATTTTTATGAAAGATTATTTTTCTATTATTGGGACTATATTTCTTTATATATTTGTTTCACTGTGTATTTCACAAGTTATTTGCGCTTGCTTATTTTATAATTTGCCCACATGTCTTGTCACTAGACATATTTTTTATTCTTGTAGAGCGACTCCATTTTCTGTCTTGTATTAATTTATGTTGTATAACATTTTTGAGTTGCTGCTGTATTCTCCCCTTTTTTAAGGTATGCGCAATTTTTTCCTTCTTACAAAAAATAATAATATCAAACATACAAATATTCATAACATACACATACACAAAGCCCCCCCCTTTTGCATCAGAGACAATCAGAGTTCTCCTACCACAGTTATCGAAAATTCGCAATCATTTTCGCATTCGCAATAGCGAAAAATCGCAATTTTTTTTTTTTCAATTTGGCAACATAATAGGATCGCCTCAGCTTAGCTACTCGGCCCAGGGTCTCTAATCATACCAGCAATGCTTTTAGACGTCGATAGGATGTGATATGTTTTAAAAATCAAATTGAAAAAATGCGAATATTCGGAATTGCGAATATTCACCGCGAAATTCGAAATATAGCGCGATTTCTCGAATATGCTATATTCGAGTCGAATATTCGCAATGCGAATATTCGTGAGCAACACTATTTATCTCATGACTTCTCTGAACACTTTCAAGATACCAGAAACTTTGAAGAAGCTTCTTTCAGTTTCTGGATTTTTTTCGTAGTGATGAAGATCCTTGCAACCACTGAGTCTACCTGGGGAACATCACTCTTCTTGACGGGGTGAGCTATGATTTCTCCATGTTGAATATTCATCCTAGGTCCTGTAGATATAACTTTGAGATGTCCAGGTTCTATTTCAATTCTGTTTCTGAGCTTGCGAAGATCAATAGGTAATAATTCGCTCTTTTTTTTTGTTGCAGTGCCTCTACCAACACCTTTGTGAATATGTGAGGCTCTGAAGACAGGCCAAAAGGCAGAGCATTGAACTGGAAACCTAGTATCCTAGCTGGTCCCTGGAACCTTGAGGAACTTCTTAAAATATTTCCTTATTGCAATGTGAAGGTATGCATCCTTCAGGTCAGTGTCTGGTGATAGAAGTTTTCTTGTCGAATAGATCCATTATATTCTGAATCCTTTGTAATTTACAAACTTGTTTACTTTCCTAAGGTTCAAGATTAATCTGAATTTTCCCACACCCTAGCATGACAGGACCATGTATTTCCTGTCTAGGTGGGAGGAGCTTCTCTCTCTTTTGTAAGGCTATCCTGGATGATGACTTGGCAAAAAAACTATTTGATCTACTGTTGCAATGGTGTTGCACATGTGATCAGCAATGACTCAAGTCGTTTGATGGCTTCACAGTTCAGGGGAGATCACAAGCAAATATGACAGTTATTATTTACAGCATGCCTTAAATGTAACTGTTATGAGAAACAGTTAAAGTAGAACTCCACCCAAACGTGGAAGCTCTGGTTGTTCGCATCCTCCCCCTCCACTGCCATTTTTGGGGGGGAGAAATTACCTGGTTTTAACAGGTACCCGCTCCCACTTCTGAGTAAGATTGGCGCACAGCAATCTAAGACATATCTGGCTTATCCTCCCCCCGCTGCCTTCTGAGACACACAGAGGTCCCAGAAGATGGTGGCACCATTCAGAAAGTGCAGCGTGACTCAAGCTTGCGCAGTAGGAAACAGGCTTTGTAGCTCCAAGGCTTCACTTCCTGTTTCCCTTACTACAGATGCTGGTGCCTGCACCCGAAGCCGAATGACGAATCAGGTAGGGTTGACAACATTGCAGGATCCCTGGACAGGTAAGTGTTCTTATATTAAAAATCAGCAGCTACCATGAATTTTTTCTGACGGAATGTTGGCTTAAACTTATGTTGCATACACACGGTCACACAAATCTTGTCGGAAATTCCGACCGTCAAGAACACGGTGACGTACGACGAGCCGAGATCAATGAAGTTCGGCTCTTCTGCTTGATTTTGAGCATTTTGTGCGTCGGAATTGCATACAGACGAGCGGATTTTGTGATAGGAACTTTTTCCGTCGGAAAAATAGAGAACATGCTCTCAATTTTTTGTTGGCGGAAATTCCGACAGCAAAAGTCCGATGGAGCATACACACGGTCAAAATTTTCGACCAAAAGCTCACATCGGACTTTTCTTGTCGTAATTTCCAATCGTGTGTACGCGGCATTAGAGTTATGCATTACTAAGAAAATTGTAGTCAGAAGACAGAAAGTTTTTACCTTTAATCAGTGTGCTTTACCTTTTAGAGTATTGCTTTGCAAACTATATTTGTGATATATTTTGGACCAAATTGCGAATAAATTTCCCATGGGCTGTAGCGGCAACAAAAACTCCTTTGACGATGTCAAATGCATGTGACTGGGGGTTATTGCTTGGAAAATTGAGCGAGTAAGTGAATCACTAGAGTATATGTGAAATTTTTGTAGTTGGCTCAATAGGTTTAGAACATAGTACGAATGGTAGCATTACCCCCGAAGGAGCTGCTGGTTAGTTTTGGGTGGCATGTTACCTCTATTCCTTCGCCGTCTAGGGTATCAGATGAGAGTTGATAAAAACTTCAATGTCCACACTTTAGGCTTATTTTTCTTTGCTTTATTTTCCCAACATGGTAAAAGAATAAAAGTAGTAGTTGAAGATGGAAGGGTAATATGTTTTTGACACTATATTGGATCAGCGCAGTATATATTTTTTTATATTAATAAGTAATAGGTTCAGGTGTATAACTTTTGTTCAGAAACACTCCTGCTTCCAGCAACGTAGCTTTCGTCGCCACTCTAGCCAGAGCGGGTATTGTGCACCTGGATAGGGCTCTCTCACTAACCTAGAAGCCATGATGTCACACAGGGAAACTTTAGTAAAGTCAATGCCACAGACCTTCCCAAAGATGGAGATATATTCGGTCCAGAATCCTCTCAGCACAGGATTAAGCATCCGGATCTCTCTTGAATAAATTCTTGTGAACTCAGAACTGACAGGCGACCATCATTCAGCCTTTCAGTAATGGTGCGTCCTTCGATGAAGTTCATGTCCTCTCCTAAGATACCAGCCTCGTGCTCTCCAAGACAGGTTCTTCATCGAGTGGCTTCCTCCCTCAGGACGGACAGCACAGGACCACTCTGCAAACGTAGACGCAGTCTGACTACCGGGCCTACTTAGTAGATCACAACCCTGGACCAAAGTGGTCCTGGAGCCAGGAACACTTGAACACGCACCCCCGACCAGGAGGGCCACACACGGGGGTGGTGGGACTACAGGCCAGGTTCGGTAATGACGACCCCGAATTAATGACGTCTGTCCCTTAAGTACTGCTCCCCAGCATGCACAGCGGGACGATCAACTCCCTCTGATTGGCTGCTGAAGGGGAACACCCAAAACACCCTGACCTGACTGCTGCCACCCTTGGCCTGGAGTGACAACCACACCCCAGACAACAATAGTGGTCACTCACAGTACAGCCATGGCTGGAACAGAGGCCCAAATTTAGTGAAAAACATACAGTCTGAGTCAACTAACTCTCAGACTACCCCCTAAATTTAAAGCACCGCCGGACAGCAAGTAGCAGGCTGCTACAGAATTATGGGTTCAGATCAGGGCCTCTGATAGGGGAGTACAAGCAGCTTTCACAGACCTGGCCCCCTTTCCGACCCGATAGGGCCCTGGGGTGTGTGTGTGTCTGGCCCTTATCCATCAGCTACAGAGAATGTGTGTGTGTCTGATCACTGCCGAAGTTTACCTTCTCTCCCTGGAGATCCAGGGCCCCAACCTACACCAGGAACCTGAGTCTACAGTAGTATACCTTTGTTTCCTTGAATCCTGCTGCTGGCACTCACCTGTATGATCCCTGAAAGGTATGACTCACCACAATATAGGAGGTGACAGGAGCTTTGACTGGCGTTCAGAGAGCTTTAACAAAGCGTGTCCGAAGCCATGTTTTGAAGCAAGTGTAAACTAACCTAAAAGAGTGGAATGAATACACTGTTGTAGTAATGATATATGGCCACAAGAGAGCAGCATTGGCAATTAAACGTACCCACTTTGTTTTTGTGAACTTTACTTCCTGACTTCCTTCAGCAGGAAGTAAATATGTGCCAAGCTGAAAAAAAAAAAAAAAAGAATTCTGCAACGCTAGCCAGCTGTAAAAACCCATTAAAAACATTTTACAGGTTGATCTGGTCAGGAATTACCTACACTAAAGGGGGGGGGGGGGGTGGCGATCCACCAGGGGAAATCTACCATATTTTAAAATGAAGCATTGGCAAGTGAACATCAAAGTGCTTTATGTGATCATAGGAGAGAGCCCACAGTGAGCCACAGACCTGACATGATGCTCTCACTACAAGCACTTGGTAAGCATCCTGTCTGGGATAATAAAGTGATCAGGTTTAAAACTCACAATACCTAAGTCCAGCGGGTGCTCACAGTCTAAATTACAGTGGGAAGGGCTGAGCTGACAATATTTAGATGTGATCAGGGATGTAATAGGAGGGTTGCTTCACAAACTGTTCTTGATTTAAGAAATAAATACAGCTCATATCTCATTTCCTTTTGATCAGAATCTTGTGTGCTGAGTGTAACAAGGCCAGGAGAACCACATGCTCCAGGCAGGGATTCACATAAGGCAAGATGTCTTGGCTGAGCCATACTCAGGATGATGGTCACAAGGCTAGCACATGCCAGTGTTGGCATGACATCACACATAGAAGCCCTCTTACTTTGGTGGTCAGTAAAATAGTACCTCCTTGCATTGGTGACCAATGTAGTTGTAAGAGAACTGTTAGAGCTGTCCCCAATGTGCGCGCGTGCACGGGAGCGCCCCCGCGTGTCCCTTGGCACCAAACGGCCTATTTAAAGGGTGCACTGACCCCAGCCTAGTGCTGATGGATCTCAGCGGTTCCGGTCCCTGTTTCTTGTGCTTCTGATTCCGGTTACTGAACCTCGGCTCCCCTGACCCTGCTTTTGGACTTGCTTCACCTCTGACTCTTGGTTCCTGATCTTGGCTTCCCACGTGACCCTGCTTCCTGCCTGATGACTTTGTGCCTCACTGCCCGCTCGCTGCTGAACCCGGCTTCCCATGTGACCACGCTCTTGTCTCCTGTGTTGCTCCGCCCAACTTCCCGGGTACCTGCGATTTCGTCCCTGCAACCTGCTGCGACTTCGTCTCTGCAACCTGCTGTGACTTCCTGCCTTTTAAGATTCCCATCACCTGCTGCGGGCTTCCGGAGTTACATCTGCAGGCACTCGTGTCTCCCCTGGCCCTTGGTTTCCCCTGTCTCCACTCTCAGCGGGACCAGGGCTGGAGATTCAAGAGAGGCTGACCTCGTCACTTCAGACTTCACCCAGGTACGTGACAGTAGTGCTCATTAGAGAGTAGCCTTATATTGGTGGTTAGAGGGAGAAGTGCCCCCTATATTGGTGATCAGTTGGCAGACCTATTACACTGGTGGTCGGTAGAAATAATGCCCTGTAACATTGGTGATCAATGGGAAGCATGCCCCATTAAACGTAGTCAGTGAGAAGAATACCTCATTACCCAGCTAGCAAGGCCATTTTGGTGGGCAATTACCTACCTGAGAAATCCAGGGTGCACTGGTCCCACGCTCTGGTTTGCCACGTGACATTAGTGCCTAACTATGCAGGCACCATGAGACAGATCAATCTGCCATTACATGCTCAAGAAACCTCTAGGAACCCCCAATTGAAAAAGGCTGGCCTAAAGTAATGTTTAATTTCTGCTCAAATGCCGTCATTTAAATCTAGTAGCTGTCACTAGGGTGCGCCAGAGGACTATTTCCTGTCTTTCCTATTAAAAGACTTATTGTCTGCCAATTCCTTAGCTTAAATTCATATTTTTAACTTGTTCTGCAGTCAGCGATTCATTCTTCATAAGCAAACAGTGCTCAAATAAATTGCACATTAATTTTTGCCTTTTAAGTCATAGTCTCAGGACACATACATGCGAGTGTGTATACATTGCCTTGCAAAAGTATTCACCCCCCTTGGCTTTTAACATATTTTGTTACATTACAGCCTTTAGTTCAAATTTTTTTTTAATCTGAATCATATGTGACGGCTCAGAATACAATAGCCGGTGAAGTAAAATTAGAAAAATATATACATAAAACTATTTTTCAGAAATAAAAAAGATAATTGGCATGTGCGTATGTCATACTACACTCCTGATGAGTGTCTGTAACGCAATGAAACGTGTCGAGCTCTACTATGTGTCAAGATACAGCTGATTTCCTTATGCATATGTGCTTGTGTATTATTTTATTGTGTATATCGTGTCAATCTATTTATGTAATTTATGCTATGAGCAGTATGACATAAGTGTAAGTCATGTGACTACCAATTCATGTCTATTTAAGAGTTTTGATATGTATTTTAGATTTTAATAAACAATGAATTTATCACATATACATATATGTTTTTTTGCTCTATTTGATATGGCGGGCCTCATTCAAAGTCCCATTTTTCTCCTTTCCTGCCTTTTTGCAAGGCACTATAAATACAGCCATAACTTTATGACCACTGACAAGTTAAAGCAGAACTCCGGCCAAACTTTTTCCATGTCCTTGTTTTTTTTTTTTTATCCACTTTATTTTTATTTATTTTCTTATTTCATACATAAATATGCCTAATCGGCATCCGTTGCATTTGAATTGACATACATTATACAACATTTTTACATTCCTATAATATTCCAATGTACGTCTCTATATTTTTATATCCCGCCGCCCCCCCCCCCTGTCCTCTGCACTCTACATAGAGAATCTATCCATCACCAGTTTTGGTGGTGCGACCAGGGCCGGTACAAGGCAGGGGCGGGAGGGGAGAGTGCCCCTGGCGCTACCATGTTGTACAGGAGGGGGCGCAATCAGCCGCGGCCGCAAGACCAGTTGGATCATGTGTCACTGTCACTGAGTGATAGACAGCGTCACATCGCAGGCAGCGGCGGTGTGGCACTTTACAAACTGTGTGCCGACTGGCTCCCTTTCCTCCTGTGCGTTTCCTCGCCCCCCCCATGGAGGATTCAGTTGGATGATTCCACCGGCGTGCACCGCGTGACGTCACGCCGGAGGCGAGGTGAGAGAGGGAGGACTCGCGCAGGGAGCTGTGTCGGCGGCAAGGAAAGAAGGACAAGACACGAGGAGCCTCAGCCTGCGCCTGCTTACAGTTCCTAGTGCCACTGTCTGGACCCCGGACTGCAACAGAAGAACACTACTCTGTATAAAAAGTAAGAAAATAATTAAATGACTGTATTGGGGAGGAGGGTTGGACTGAGGTGACCAGGCTGCAATTAATGTTTTTTTTTTTTTTTTTTAGTCAGAGAAGGCAAGCTCAAAATAACAAAAACATTTTTTTCTGCCATTTTTTTTATTTAAAAAAATGGCAAAAAAAAAATGCTTGTTATTTTGAGCTTGCCTTCTCTGACAAAAAAAAACAAAACATTAATTGCAGCCTCAATGTGCCACCAAACGCAGCCACTGTGCCCATCACATGCAGCCACTGTGCCCATCACATGCAGCCACTGTGCCATCAATTGTCGCCACTGTGCCACCAAACGCAGCCACTGTGCCATCACATGCAGCCACTGTGCCAACACACGCAGCCACTGTGCCATCAATTGTCGCCACTGTGCCCATCACACGCAGCCACTGTGCCACCAAACGCAGCCACTGTGCCATCACATGCAGCCACTGTGCCAACACACGATTATTTCTTAAAAACCGGGGGGGGCGCAGTTTGCCATCTTCGCCCTGGGCATCAAATGGCCTTGTCCCAGCACTGGGTGCGACACTCGCATCTCTCAACCAGGAATACCAAATCTCCTCAAATTTGTCCTCTGCTTTCCTTCGTTTGTAGGCCAGGTGTTCTCTTCCCAACAGGGAGTTGACATATGCAATCCATTGCTTCCCTGTGGGGACCCCCGGGGCCATCCAATAATGTGCAATGAGTTTTCTTGCCAAATACAACAGTCTTGTTACCATATAGTACTTTCCTTTTGTATACTCTCCATGTCCTTGTTGCTGATCACTTCACCAACTTTGCCATCCATGTTCTTCTGCGCTCTGCAGTTCCTCTGTAAAAGGCTGCTGAACTTGCTGAAAAAAACTTTATTGCCTGCTGACTTCCTGTTTGTAAGACCGCTGGCTTCTTTTCCTCTCCTCAACTTAACCAGTGGTGGTCTGGCACGCCTCTGAAAGCCGATCAGGGAGTTTTATATCCTGTAGTGGGCAGAGGAGGTCTCACAGCCCCCGGTCTGTGCCACCCATGGAGGTGACCTCCTTCTCTCACCTCCCCTCCACCTGCTATCTCCGCGCAGAGCGGGGATTATCAGTAATCAGTTGTATGACACAGCGGGGATCTCCCACTGTGTCAGGTATAGTATACGAGAACATAGATCACTGATGCCCCACCTCCCGCAGATATGATTGACAGTACACTTAGGCAATTGTGCAGTTATTGGCACAGTGCACTGTCAATCATAATGACGGGAGGCGGGGCATCAGAGAGCATTGTTCTTGTATACAATACCTGACACAGTGGGAGATCCCCGCTGTGTCATACAAGCAGGGGCGGACTGACAACTCATGGGGCCCCCGGGCTTACAGATGGCCACCATGCCAGGAGGTAGTGCAGAGGCGGGGCAGCTAAAATCTCGGGATTTTCACATCAAAAGCATGTCGGTTTCGTATATATCAGGTACAGATGTAAAAAAAAACACAGATTTTTACATACTGTCCCTGGTTTTACTAAGCCTGGCAACCCTGATGGGGTCCCCTAGTGGCATGGGGCCCTCGGGCAGTGCCCGAGTGCCTCAATGGTCAGTCCGCCCCTACATACAAGTAATTACTAATAATTCCTGCTCTGCACGGAGATAGCAAGCGGGAGGCAGTGTGGAGATGCTGCTCCTAGAATGTATTTAGCAGATTTAAAGGGTATCTATACTGATAATAATCCCCACTCTGCACTGGTGGGAGTGACATTCGGCACTTGTGGTCCTTGAGATTCGGCTCTGGTGGTCCCTGACATTTGGCACTTGTGGTCTGCCACGTTGCACTGCTTTGCATTTATAAGGCCGTAACCTATCATACCGTGTGTTATGTATGGCTTTCTGACTGCAGAATAAGGGGTGTGATTTGTGTTGACGTGGGGGAGTTCACATTTACATGTTCCAACACCTCCTCTTTGCTAGAATACAGGATGCTTTTTTGAATCACAAAACTGAAAATTCAATCAGTCATATATCTTAAACGGTAAGAAATTTCACAAATGTAATAACTGTTTAGTAGGGTGTACTGTTTTTTTTCTCTCTTGAAAATCCCAGAGTTCTGCTTTAAGTGAATAATATTGATGATCTTGTTACAATGGCATGTGGGAGTCAGTGGGATAGATTAGGCAGCAAGTTAACATGTCCCTGAAGTTGTGTTGAAAACAGAAAAGTAGGCATTAAAATTTCTTGCATATTTGGGCTGGATAGCCAGACGCAGACCAGTCAAGGTACCTATGCCGAGCCACGTCCAAAGCCAAAAGAGCTTACAGTGGATATGTGAGCATCACACTGGACCACAGATCAATAGCAGAAAGTGGCCTAGTCTAATGAATCAGGTTCTTTTACATCATATCAATGGCTGGGTATGTGTGTGCCACTTACCTGGGGAAGAGATTGCACCAGTATGGGAAGAAGGCAAGCTGGCGGAGGTAGTGTGTCTTTGGGCAATGTTCTGCCATTCATGTGGATGTTACGTAACACTTACCACCTACCTAAACAATTTTGTTGACCATGTCTTCACCTTCATGGAAACGCTATTCCCTCGTGGTCAGGATAAAGCATCTACCAGACTGCAAAAATGGTTTAAGGACAGAAGTTTGAAATGTTGAATTGGCCTCCAGATTTTAATCTAATTGAGCATCTGTGGGAGTTGCTGGAAGTCCAATCCATGGAGGCCTCACCTCACAACTTGGCTTTAGAGGTCCAGTGGCATTCATACCTCGATAGGTCAGGGCAGCAAGAGAAACCTACTTAATATCAGCCGAGTGATGATAACGTTATGGCTAATTTGGGTATTTACCCTTATTGTAAACTCACTACAAGTTATAATGTCCAATTATTTTAATTGCATTTTAGATAAAGTGGGGAGGGGTAATGCCTCTGCATGTTTTTATTAGTCTGTGTTTCTGTTTGGGAAAATTCTCTTCACTTCCTGTCAGGACAAGAAATGTTGAGAAATTTCTGTTACTGAACACAGACTACAAAAAATTTAAGAAAGGGTTTTGCACTTCTGAATGTTATCGATTTATGTGCCTTCCTGGCCCACTGACAACTACTCCCTCAATTTCATTTACTGGTGTCATTGGGACAGGAAAGTATGGCCACAGACAGGAATTTAAACCAAAAGAAAATGTAACTATTTCTTCCGTCCAAACATAAAAAAATGGACCTGCAAAAAAAGGAAAATAAGTATTTTTTTCAAATCATGCCACATCAAGTCACATGGTGGCATTTGGCACTTACAAAAACAATTGACATTTTGGTGCAGTGAGTTTTGTCTGTGGGCTGGGAAGGTGCGCAATTTTTGTGAGAGTTCCCAACCCACACAAGTGTGAAGCTAGCCTTAAGCCTCGTACACACGATCGAATATCTGATGGAATCTAGCCCAACTGATTTTTTTTTTTTTTTTGTCGGATATACGATGACGCTGACTTTCATCAGTCTTGCCTACACACCATCAGTCAAAAATCCAACCGTGCCAAAACGCGGTGACATATAACACTACGACGTGCTGAAATAATTAAGGTCAATGCTTCCAAGCATGCATGGATTTTTGACCAATGGACTTCCACACAGACGATCGTTTTTTTCATCCATAGAAAAAATGTAAATCATGTTCTATTTTTTTTTTCACCAATGGAAATCAAACCGATGGGGCCCACACACGATCGTTTGTCCGATGAAAACAGTCCATCGGTCTGTTGTCATCGGACAAACCTATCGCGTGTACAGGGCTTCAGTGTCTTTATAACCATACAATGCAATTGCCGAATGTCTATTCACGTTAATACAGGATGCAATAAGGTGAAAAAACATGAACCTTTAGAAGTACGCTGCAATAAATTTTTATGGCACATTTATAACTGGTGCAAATGTATAGTATTGAAAATGGATTAATCCCTACCCAGATGTAAGCACAAGTTCCCTGCTTAAACTTGGTATAAATTCATCTTTACAGAAAATCTGTAAGGTAACCATACACTAGAACCCCCAGTCCCACGATTCCTCACTGTCGGTCATCATGATGCCACTTCACCGGCCTGGGGCTTTAAAATCATCCTGGCTTTCTCACTTCTTAGTGCTGGCAGGACAGGCTAGACGTATTCTGATTATTCAGCACCATCCACGTATGTAACAGTTCTGACCAATTGGAATGCCTCTTATCCCTAGAAGCTGAGAGATACAGACAGGAGGTTAAGCCACTAGGATTTCAAATCCCTGGAGCGGTGAAGCAGCAACCCAGTGCCTGACAGCAGGGGGATTTAAAAGTCACTGGTACAGTAAAACGGGTGGGGGATGGGGTCCAGTGTATAGGGTCACCTTACAAATTTTCTGTAAAGGTGAACTTACACTTATTGTTTCTCCCATTTTAATATGTCTACTATTTGTGCACAATTAATCCATCTCACTTATTTCCCTGTTAAAATGTGGGCAAAGGACAATTATTATTTTTTAAATAACAAACATTTTATACTTACCTGCGCTGTGCAATGGTTTGGTACTGAGCAGCCCCCATCATCCTTTTTTTTCCCCAGGCACCCCACCAGTACTGTGGGCCCCTCCACTTGGCAAGTGTAAGAAACCTGCTATGGGTGCACTTGTGCAGGCTCACCCCCAAGCCGGCTTTCTATATCCATAAGATACAGAAAGCACAGCTCAGCCCTGCCCCCTCATCACTGGCTGTGATTGGCAACAGCAGGAGAAGCAACTGCTCCCATCACTGGATGGAGATCGGGATTAGATAAGTTTTAGGCAGCACGGAGAATCCTTTAAATGCACTTTCACACACAAGGTCCAATTTCTGTTTTATAGAGTGACCCGATTAGACCCTCCATTGTCTTCTTTGGGCAATTGGATGCAAATAGACTTGTGTCGATTGACACCCAGCTACCTCCATACCGGCAAAAATAAATAGAATGGCGATCCATTTCTCTCTATCTGGCCAGACCAGAGGACAGCCGGTCTGTTTACAACCAACTGCCCATAGAGCAGAGCTGACACTGTCATCTGGTTGCTGCATGCAGCAGGGTATCAGCAAACTGAGCCCCTGCTGAGAAACAACAGATCCAGCCTGTAGATAAGGGGTCAAAAGGTGTTCAGGCAAATCTGAACTAAAGCTATACAGGCATACCCCGCTTTACGGACACTCACGAGTACGGACATACCCACGAGTGTACGTAAAGTGCCTCACAAGTACAAATATTCCCACTCCATGCACCCGCACTAAATGGAACTGAAGCTCTGAGCATGTAGCCTGCCCTGTTCCAGTGTGCTCTTCCTGTATCCTGGCCGCGTCCCCACCTCCAGTGACATCGCATCCACTCAGTGGTTCTTCCGGCTTCCCTGTCAGCCACAAAATGCCATCTAGCCTCTCCATAGCACTGTCCTCTGTGCACAGCATGTCCGGGGATGGATTGGAGCACATGCCCCCACCCCCCCTTGCATTTGATGAGTTTATTTACATGTGAGTGTTCCCCTGGCACCCACACTACAGCCTAGAAGTGGAAAAATGTATTGCTTCACTTTAAGTACATTTTCGTTTTACATACATGCCCCAGTCCCATTGTGTACTTAAAAGTGTGGTATGCCTGTATGCAATTCTATGTGTAGGCTGATGTAAACAAACAAATATCCACTTACCTGGAGAGGGGGGGCGGGTGGGTAGAGAGAAACAGAAATATATGTCTGCATACTTTTTCTATTCTTTCAGATTTAGATGGGACAGATCAGAGGTAGTTGATTTAAGAAAAAAATGTTATGTATATGTACTAGGGCTGGGGTGAAAATAAAAAATAGTTTTGAATCAAGTTGCGAGGGCAAATCGATTCAGATTTTGACCTAATCGTTTTTTTTCTTTTTCCCATAGGACCGGCACTCTGCAGACTAGGCCAAAGCCACGGCCTCGCCTTAAAAAAAAAATCCTGCACGCAGCTCACCACAATCCTGGGAAAATGTAGCGAGGCCAGACACCAATCGCAGCATTTTCCCAGGATCGTGGTGGACTAGGCCAAAGCCACGGCCTCGCCTAAAAATGTAAGACCGTCACGGTGTCCATTAGGAGGAAAGAGAAGAGAAAAAAAAAAAAAAAAAAAAAACTTAATTCGAATAGTTTTTTTTTTTTTAAATCGCAGATTTTTTTGGGACCAACATCGCCCAGCTCAAATATGCACCTCTCCCTAAGCCCCAACAAGGGTCTGTTAAGATCCAGACAACAACCTGAACAGTTGCTGAGAAAGCCCTCTAGCTTTCACACTGGAGCAGCTATTTGTGGGTGGATTGCAAGCGCTATTTTTAACGCTATAGCACCTGCAATACGCCCTCAGTGTGAAAAGGGTCTTAGAGTTCCCTTTACTGAAACTAAGGGCCCAACCCCTGAAAAATAACCCCATACCATAATCCACCCCCCAACAAATGATTTGGACGAGTGCACAATGCAAGGTCTGTGAAGACATAGAGAGAGTTTGGGGTGGAGGAACTTGACTGGCCTGCACAGTCCCCTATGGACCAAGACTGGGATGCAATTAAAGTTCATGTGCATATAAAGGCAGGCACCCCAATACTTTTGACAATATAGTGTAAATCCAAAATGTGTGCATCATAAAAGGAAGATGTTTTTATTACAAAAAGAATAAAAAATTACAAAATAAACACTAAACAGGGTTGACGGATATTTTATTTGACACACTCATATTTTTACTATGATGCCATAGCAATTTTTCAATTCAATGTAAAAAACACACATTTTAGGCCTAATGATTGCTTAGGCCTCCCAAAACATGGTATCTTCTGAAAGCAGAGACATTAAAGAAAGATAGTGGTTGATGCAATCTTACAACACACAAGTACTGCACTACCTACCTTTTTATTAAAATATATAACTAACAATAAAAAAAAAAAAAAGATATGTAAAATCAATAAATTTGCCATGATTCAAAATGCATGCACCTACAACAAAACTACAATTTCCCAAAATGGTCCATAGTTAACTCTTGTTAAAGCGGAGCTCCACCCTAAAGTGGAACTTCTGCTCATCAGAACCCTCCCCCCCTCGGGTGCCACATTTAACACCTTTCGGCAGAGATCCACTTTAAGGCCTAAAGTGTTGATGGCCCTAGAATCATTTCCTTCATTTCAGTAGAACCCAATAGGCATTCTGCAAATGTAATTTATGTACACCGGTGCACCATACATGCATTCCGTTATTTCAGCCTGCTCATAATCCTGATGCATTTCCTTTCATTCCCAGAAAAAGCAGGGGAGCTCAGGGATACCACCAAAACAGCATGGTTAGAGACTAGGTGACCGTATAGTCACTGGATCATGCTGCCTTCGTAACTGGTTAAAACATCCTGAATATCATTTTAAAAGCTTGCATCTATTAGTGGTTGATCCTACAATACCCCCTTTCTATTGCATTCCATACCATTTGACAATGTTCGCAGGTTGCTCCAACAGCCAATGAATGGCAAAGTTGAACTATTCTAAAACATGAAACAAGCACACTTTTCTCTGCAAGAAAGGGGGAGGGGGGGAAACCAAAACTAAAAAAAAACAAAAAAAAAAAACACACCAATTTCTAAACCTCACAAGGTTCTTTCATAAAGGCAAAGTGTCATAGTGCACCAGGACAAATGATTTAAAATATAATATGCATTAGTTGTGTGGTTTGCCAGTAACCATGACATCAAGGACACTCATTTCCAACTACAAACCATCAAAATTAATTTACAAACCTATGGCTATAATAAGCATACATGCCCAACTATGTGAAGACAAAGAACATCAGAATCCAAAAGATCTGGCATTTGTCTGTGCACCCATCCCTATGGCAACTGTGCCTGCACACCGAGATCCAAGACTGCCATTAGATCGTAGCTTTCGGTTTTTGGCGTGCCACTGGGTCGCAATGATCAGGGGAAAACCTGTGTAACAAAAGGCAGCTCATAACTTAGTAGAAGAAAATTAATGGGCAAAAAGGGAAAAGGTGAGAAAGGCAAAAAAAAACAAAAAAAAAAAAAAGGGGGGGGGGGGGGGTGGGGAGACAACAGTATAAGTAAAAATTAAAGCAGATCTCCACCCTAAAGTGAAGTTGCGCTGATCGGCCCCCTCTGGTGTCACATTTGACACCTTTCAGGGGGAGGGGGGTGCATATACCTGTCTAAAGACAGGTATTTGCACCCACTTCCGGCCACACATCACGGGCAAAAGACGGGTTTTTCTCCGACATCCTGTCCGTCCCCCGTTGTGTGCTGGGAACACTCGGCTCCCAGCACACAGCGGGAGGCAGGCGCAGCGCAACTCGCACATGCGCCGTAGGGAACCGGGCAGTGAAGCCGGAGCGCTTCACTTCCTGGTTCCCTCACCGTGGATGGAGGGGGGAGCAGCAGGGTGACAAGCGATCGCTCGTCCTCTGCAGCGGACGCCGCTGGACTCCAGGACAGGTAAGTGTCCTAATATTAAAAGTCAGCAGCTGCAGTATTTGTAGCGGCTGGCTTTTAATATATTTTTTTAGTGGCACATCCGCTTTAAGAACAAACAAAACAACCCCCCTTTCTTGGACATCCTACAGTGAGGGGGGAAGAGGAAGGAAAGGAACCACCGATGAGAATGTGTGTAGCAGTGCTGAAAGCAAGAACTGCATGGCGACAAACACTCTGATCCACAGAAGATCAAATTAATAAACCCTTTTCAGGTCTTGACAACTAAATTTTCCCTTTCGCAAACAAGAACCCAAATACAGTATCTCACAAAAGTGAATACACCCCTCATATTTTTGTAATTTTTTTTTAGATCTTTTCATCTGACAACACTGAAGAAATTATACTTTGCTACATTGTAAAGTAGTGAGTGTACAGCTTGTAGAACAGTGTAAATTTGCTTTCCCCTCAAAATAACACACACAGCCATTAATGGCTAAAACGCTGGCAAGTGAAAACATCCAAATTGGGCTCAGCCATTTTCCTGCCCCAAGGTCATGCGACTCGTTAACGTTAGAAGGTCTCAGGTATGAATGGGGAGAAGGCATGTTAAATTTGGTGTTATCGCTCTCACGCTCTTACTGGTCACAAAATAAAAAATGGTGCTCTACATAAAGAGGCCCTAGGCTAAAAGGAGATTGCCAAGACCCTGAAACTGAGCTGCAGCACATTGGCATAAGACCATACAGCGGTTTAACTGGACAGGTTGCACTCAGAACAGGCCTCACCATGGTCAACCCAAAGAAGTTGAGTGCACGTGCTCAGACTCCTATCCAGAGGCTGTCTTTGGGAAATGGATGTACGAGTGCTGCCAGCATTACTGCAGAGGTTGAAGGGGTTGGGAATGAGCTTGTCAGTGCTCAGACCATACGCGGCACACTGCACCAAATTTTTCATGGCCGTCGTCCCAGAAGGAAGGACATGGATTACTGGAACCATGTCCTGTGGTCTGATGAGACCAAGATAAACGCGTGTCAAGTATGTGTCGCGGCAACCAGGTGAGGAGTACAAAGACAAGTGTGTCTTTCCTACAGTCAAGCATGGTGGTGGGAGTGTCATAGTCTGGGGCTGCTGGCACTGGGGAGCGTATTCCAACATAAGCCCAAACACACCTCCAAAAAGATCACCGCCTTGCTAAAGAAGGTAAAAGGTGATGAACTGGCCAAGCATGACCCCACACCTAAATCCTATTGAGCATCTGTGGGGCATCCTCAAATGGAAGGTGGAGGAGCACAAGGTCGCCAACATCCACCAGCTCTGTGATGTCATTATGGAGCAGTAGAAGAGGACTCCGGTGGCAACCTGTGAAGCTCTGGTAAACTCCATGCCCAAGGGGGTTAAGGCATCGCTGGAAAATAATGGTGACCACACAAAATATTGACACTTTGGGCCCAAATCAGGACATTTTTACTTAGGGGTGTACTCACTTTTGTTGCCAGCGCTTTAGACATTAATGGCTGTGTGTTGAGTTATTTTGAGGGGACAGCAAATTTACACTGTTATACAAACTGTACACTCACTACTTTACATTGTAGCAAAGTGTCATTTCTTCAGTGTTGTCACATGAAAAGATAAAATATTTACAAAAATGTGAGGGGTGTGCTCGCTTTTGTGAGATATTGTAGGTGCTCTACACGCTCGTCATACTTTAAAGCAGCAGATGCTACCATCTTCACGTGATCTGTTTAAAAAAAAAAAAAAAAGTTGCAAGATACAGCTGAAATCAAATCAATTAAAATGCACAGACTTTCAAATGACGTGTTATTTTCTTCCAGGAAATGTAAAAGGGGTAAAAGCAAAAAAGGCTTACCTCCCCATTGGACATAAAAAAAGTTAAAGCTAGGCATAACAGCATGTTTAGATATCGGATGTTCTCAAATTCTGACAAGCAAAAAATGGTTACACGCAGATGTCATAAATATACCCGAGGGGCTAGGGGGGGAAAAAAAAAAAAAAATACACATTACATAAGCATGCAAGATTTCCAAATGTTTTGAGGTGAACAGCCACATGCCGCAAAATGATGTACATGTTTTTCCTTTTGCAAAAGGATTGCCTAATAATTATGATATCTCAGTAAGGCCCCTTTCACCCTGAGCTGCCTATATACTCCGCTGTTTTTACCTCTGACGCTATGGGTGGATTTGCGGCCCATTTCGGCCGCTAGTTGGGCGGTTTTACCCACCGCTAGCGGCCGAGAAAGGGTTAAAACCGCCCCCCAATGCGCTCCTGCAGAAGCATAACCACGCTGTCCCATCGGGTTCAAAAATGGCAAAAGATGGTTTTATTACAAATTATGTGGGCAGACTGCCGTTCCTATTTAATCTATACAGGTTAAAGTGTAAAATATTACTGTGCTGTGGAGTTGGTAGATAAATGTTCCGACTCCTCAGTTTTATGTACTTCCGACTCCAACTCCTCTATTAATATGCAAATGTATTTTATACATTCCTTGAGGGAAAGAAATGCAACCTACCACAGGACTACTGGCTGGGAAGCCAACAGTCTACTGTATTGCACAGTTTAAGCAAAAGACAAACACAATGAAAACAATCAAGTGGCTGGATAGTAGCAGCAGGCATAAACATCAGGAACAGGATCTTTACCAGTTCAAAAATACAAACCACATTATTTGGTTGTTTTAGAACAAAAACAAAGCTTATCTATAATGAACCAAAAACAAAATCTGTAAAACCTAGAAATGGTTTATATTAATCTTGAAATGTAGTTATAGGCTTAGCAAATGCAAATCAATTCAATGTAGAGTTCTAAGGAAGAGAATTGCCTCTGCCAGATCCTCTTTCATAGAGGCTCTTAAGTCAGACTTTATTATTTTTAGGGCTGAAAATAATCTTTCGACACTGACTTGGGTGGGTGGCATTGCAGTAACTATTCTGGCCACACCACTAACGATCTCTGGATAAACAAGGATGGCTTCTTCAACAGTAAGTTTTGATGAGCGATCATACTTTTCAACTTCTTTTAGTGCTTTATAAAACTCCTGTTGGAATTTTTTTATTTGGACACTTACTGGTTCTCTAACATGCGTTCCCTGTAAAAGCAGAACACAACACTATGGAAAGTATAAGTATTGCAGCTCCTAATTGTGCGTTGCGTGCCATATAGTGAAGCACATGAAAAGCATGCTTCTTCACGGTCACTTAACGTGTTTGTTTTGTTTTGCGGTTACGTGAGGCACTGGTCTTTATTCTTACAGTAGAGAAGTCATTAATTATAACTTTTTGTGAACTGGGACATTTAAACTTGCTTTTTTTTTTTTTTTTTTAATTCCAATCTAAATTTAGTAGGAGTCGGAGTCGGTGCATTGTTTGCCGACTCCAGGTACCCAAAATTTCCCCCGACTCCACAGCCCTGATTTTACACACACACACAGTAAAACCTTGGATTGCGAGCATAATTCATTCCAGAAACATGCTTGTAATCCAAAGCACTTGTATATCAAAAGAAATAATGGAAACTCAAATGATTCATTCCACAACCATTTATCCATAAGTCCTTCAGTTCATAGTACATATAAAAAGATTATAGCAATGCGATTAGGTGGTGTAACCATAAAATGTCCATCCACAAATGGATTAGAAGAAATATTTAGCAGGAGCTACAGAGTATAAAAGAGAAAAGGAGGCGCCTGTGTTGTACCTTCATTAAATGTAACCATATTGCTACACTTAGAGGCGCCTCTCTTCTGTACTGTGTTATGACATGACATGTATATCAAGACATCGCTTGTATATCAAGTCAAAATGTATTTAAAAAATGTTTTGCTTGTCTTGCAAAATGCTCTGAAACCAAGGTGTGTGTGTGTGTATATATTATCACACACACACACACACACACACACACAATTTTATACTGCTCTCATATGAGATATTTCCCCTCACACGTTAAAGTTTGGCTGAAGATACAGTTGACGTCATGCAAACTTCCTATTTGTTCTCATTCTTCCTGGAATGACCAACGCTCACATAGTGAGGTGCAATGGCACTCAGTCCTGGAGTACTGAGAGTCAAGCCTGCATGATGTACACTCAGTGGTATTGTGTTAGTATGACAGACTGTCAGCAATGGAGCAAGCTGTGGACAGCGCTGGCAGAGGGCAAGTACAGCTTTGGATATAAAACAAAAACAACAAAAAAAAAGCACTGGTCTCAAATGATCCCTTAATCCCTATATTAAAAATATGTTTTTCTAATCTGCCATTTTCAGAGTGTCAGCATCCACTATCCAGCTGTCTTACATCGTTCCCAGGGAGCAGGGCAAACGTATATTCTTAAACTCTGCCACCGGGCCTGCAACAAGGAGAATCTGTATACATTTTCGAGACCTATTTAAAACGCTTGCGGATCGCTTCATGTAGTAGTATGGTGGCTCTCCTGTGCTAGATCATGCAATATGTGATGCAGCACTTCCAGGTATAGGGAAGCGCACCCACAGCGCCAGCTGTGCTGTGATTAGTACAAGCCGGTCAGCGGGTGCCAGTCAATGACTGACCCCTGGCACCCGCTGATCGGCGAAGAGGAATACAGGACAGCTCTGTCACAGTAAACAATATATATTTTGCCACGTTTTTTTTTTATTTAATTCTCCAAGTCACTTATTCCTGCAGCACTGTTGTGTGGGGACATGATCTTTCCCTGTTCTTTGGCATCTGCAGGGAAAGATCTTTGAGAGGGCTCCATTACTCTGCAGATATATGCTCTACAGTGTGAATCTGTGTCTGGCCAGCACTGATTGGTGCTGTGCCAGTCACATGACTGGAGGGGAGTGCAAGTCTTATTAGATTATAAAATATGAAATAAATATGAAATAACGGTTTTCCATCTCCAAAGAATGTTTATTGAACATCAAATGTGAATTTGTTTTGTGCATTAATATGCTGTGAGACAGGCTTTTTTTTACAGGTATTAGCAATTACATGCAATATATTTAAAAACACTTTAATATAAATCCATTTTAGAGTCTTACTTAACGTAGTTAATCAGCATACTACAATCCCACCCTCAGTGTCTATAGTCATGCGGGCTGCACAGATAAGAAAAGTGAGGTAATTAAGGGCTTAGAAGGGTACAGATATAGGACAAACTTAGGCTGCAATGGGGACACAGAGAAGATGGGAGGGACAGCCGAAGGCAGGAGCAACCATGTAGATTTCACTCTACACAAAACAAATGCTTTAGTGGCTTTGTGGGTATGAATATAGCACACCCCTTAACATTGCTGCTTGCATTGGGCTGGCTTGGCGGGTTCGGTCCACTCAGGCATGGACTGGCAGCTGGCCCAGTGCACACTGAGCAGCCACATAAATGTGCCCTGCAGGGGTGAGGGATGTAAGAAGAGGATTCTGACAGCTCCATCTTATGCAGGCTGTTGGCAGGGGCGGGTAAGTTGTAGCTGCTCTTTTGCAGCAGCCCCACTCTTTCAGAGGATGTGTCTGGAAGAGAACGTGGGAGTTAATGGCGCACCCCTCAACCCTGCAATCAGTACTTTGTGCATATTTACCTAACAAGGCAGCAATGATATGTAGAGTGCCTATAGTAGCCCCATTTTAAATGGTTTATTTTTATTTAGAAAACATTCCATATTATCACTTTCAGAAAGAAGGAAAAAAAAAAGATGATCACAAAACCATAGTGTACTGACAAGAGGGATTATCAAACTATTTACTACCCATTCTTTTTCTTGGTCATCTTAACTCTTTACCTCTGATCTCCTATTTGGGCTCCCTCATACAAATTGTGTTGGGAACCCCCTTGTCTGAATGTTCTTCACCATCCCCCCACTGAGACAGGATCTTCTTTGTTTCTTGTACATATTGAAGATTCAAAAACTGGGTGCATTATCCCATTACACTGGAGTTTGGGGGGTAGAAGCAGCAATTGCCCCAACCGAATCGGTGCGACGCCACACCAATTCCCCAAAAGTAGTTTCTCTACGACTATTGCAGACTTCGTGGTCCGATTTCTAATGACAGTATCACGCACAGATGTCTCTGAAATCGTCCCCCGAAGTAGGGACTGACATGCTGGAATGAAATTGTGAGAGTTCAGCTGAACTCGCACAACTTCCTTCCCGCTGTCACTGTGAACAAGGGCTTAACGCATGAATAGCACAGTGCTTGTGCAGTGTAAATTGGCTCCTTCTATTATCTAAAATAACTTGGCTGATCTTGCCTGGTCTACCCTCCTCCTTATAAAACTGACCACGTTTTATTATGGCTGCTGAGCCCTGACACTGTCAGTTTATGTGGCTCCGTCATTCACAGCTCTCCTGTCTTCTCCCTGCCAGCTGCCCCTCCCCTTCTAGCACTGTTATATATATATATATATATATATCTGCTCACACCTCTACTAGAAAAACATGCAATATATGCGTTTTTTTTTTTAAATTCCTCTTCTAAATCCCTTATTTCTTCCCGCCACTCTTCCACCAGTGCATGTACTACAGAGGGAAGTCATGTGACCGCCCAGCAGACGTCAGAGGGAGATCTCAGACCCTCTCACTGTAGTACATGTATCGGAGGAAGAGAGCGATGAGCGGTCACGTGAGTGCTGACTGGCAATAAGGAGGCATTTAGAAGAATTTTTTTATACTATCCTAGCTTAAGGGCTGGCAGTGATTATGAGCACGCCTTAACAACCCCTTTAATATTTAGCACACAGAAGGCCACTGGAACAGCAGAAATGTCTCTTAAGATTGGCTTTAACAATTGTTTAAGCCTAAAAAGGAACTGCCCTGTTTTTAAGGCAAATGGCAAATGAGCAGACCCACAGACTTTCATTGTGAAGAGCAGTAAAACAGCCATTTTGTAACACTGCGACGCAGGACACACAGCCTTTGAATGCAAAGCGCATATATGGCACTCCCATGTATATCCATATTCAGAAACAAAGCCATAATTTCAGAACATTTACTCAAGACTAGAACATATTTGGTGTGATGTAAAAGTGGAAATGTTAAAATGTCTGCTAGGATAAGGATGGATGGGATTCAAGGTTTACAAAAACAAAACTAAGACATCTGCATTTTTTGCAAGATCAGACATTTTCTTAAAACAAAAATCAAAGGACTGATAAGCTGCAATATATTACAATTTTTGCAATAGATGAAAATTTCTGCAGTAAAAACCATGGTCTGTCAGTCTGATTTCATTCATTTGGTGCACTTGACTTCACATCCATCTCCTAGCTCAGACAGTACAGCCTTGCATAAGCAGATGTACACATCAGATTTGACATGGGGCATCACCCCCACTTTGCCACAAAGCAACACCTGGTACCTCAGTCAAAATTTGCCAGGTCCCAGCAGTGTGCCAAAGTGGGGGGTACATATTGCTGCATCAACAAATCTCATGCAGCCTGGTAACAGGGATATGCATGCTCCTGAGGATGCATATAATTAGAAAGTGTCTGTTACTCTACCAAGTATAGGTTGACTTTAAAGTGTTTGTTACCCCCCCAAAAAAATAAAAAATTGCCCCCCTGTATCACCTGGCTAATCCTGCCCCACCCCTCGTAAACTGACCAGTTTATCATGGCTGCTGAGCCCCGTCACCGTTGTCCGTGCCTTCGTCATTTGCAGATCTCCTGTCTGCTCTCCCCCTCCCTCCCTGCCGGTCAGCTCTTACAAGTGCCAGCCCCTCCCCTTCTGCTGCTAAAATTACTCTTACATTTTTTACACAAACTTCTCTGTTTGCTAATGACATGTGTCCCAGTGTCCGTAGTTTATAAATAAAGTGCCGTTCTATACCGGATTTTAGAGCACCGCTAGGTCCCCTGTAACTGTCAGATTAGGAGAGCTGACCACGTGAGCGCCGCTCTAAAATCAGGTATAGAACGGCATTTTATTTATAAGGCACACTGGGACACTTGTCATTAGCAAACAGGGTAGTTTGTGTAAAGAGAACAGAGTGGCTTAACAACCACTTTAAGGCAAGTCTTCATTAACCCATTTATAGATACTAAACCTCATTTTGTGAAGAAAGAAAACTTTTTTTATTTTTTTTTTTTTTAAACGACCAGGAACTCAGCTCACATGGCTTTTCTTGGGTACTAAAGGACTGCCTGAGAGGAGTCTTGAAAACATTTGTCATCCAAACATGCTGTAGAAGAACAGCAGAGGCGATGTGAATATACTGTACAAATCTTCATTACATCATTGGTGGGCCAGTTTCTAAATCCAGAAGAGGAAGTTGGATGCAAGACCGCACCACAGTCTGGGCACTAAGGACTGCATGTCCAACAGAGAGAGAATTACAACAAAATGCTGCAGAAAACACAACCTGGGGCAAGGCACAGCAGTCCAAGTATGTATTCCTCTGTGGTTGGGGGACAGGAAGTTATCATAAAGAGTGCCCGATTTAGAAATGCAGAAAGTGGTTTTCTGCACTTTAGAGAGTGAACCTGCGAGGATAGAAATACAGGAGCCGACATTACATATATCATTTTAACATGCATCACAACTGTCATCCAATCCCTACTTTTAATATCTAGTGAGAAGCAGACCTTGAACAAGCACACATCCTGGCAAGTCTAAACCAATGCATTGCATGCTTGGTAAGATGGTGTAGTCATGATCTGGATGACAGCCCTTTCGCCTGCATCTTTAAATGCCAAATCAGCAACAAGCAGCTCTAGTGTTTTTATCCTCACAGATCCCTTTAGCGCTCACTCACACCCTGCCCTCCTACTGCAAAGCTTTGTTAGGCATCATTTTCACAACACATGGTACTGGGTAAACCGCAACACATGGGTATTCCCCCTAGTGCTTTGGGGAGCCACTGAAAATTATTGAAACTATAACACATGTAATGAGCATTACTTCAACATACCAGTGTTTATAAAGCTTTGACTCGGGGCAGAGAGGATTCGGGTATGCTGGTTGCTGTCTAATAACGTCTTGCATCATGCTGAATTAAAAACACCATCTCCAAAATGTTGGTCTTTAGGACATAGTCATCTGCCAGTTATTATGCAAATTCGGATTTAATCACACCATGCCAGTCGAACCACAAATGTTCCTCCTCACACGCCATTGGCAGAGCGCCACTTGACACTTACCAGAGCCGCTGAGTGTGTGAAACTGACATTTGAAGCTGAATTCATAGAGGAGCTGTCAGAATTCAGCTTTGATGTCGGGGGTGGGTGGGACCCAGCAACTATCAAAACACAAGCTGATGGTATCTGGGCGGGCTGCTTTGCATTATATGGCCCCACCTCCTTTAAGCAGCCCAATCATTGGCTGTTTTTTCATAGCTGCTTGGTCCCACCCACCCGACATCACCACTGAATTCTGACAGCTCCTCTCTCTCAGCATTTAGCTACAAATGTCAGTTTCAGTTACACTATACTGGCTCAGTATGAAAGCTGCCAGTGCCAGGCAATGCCAATCAGTTCCAGCTGCCAAAAATCGGCATTGGCCAGAAAAAAAACAAATCGTTCGAACTCTACTTGACCCATTTTGTCAGTGATGCTGTTCATGGAAGCATAGCAGGGTAGCTAAAGTATAAAAGGGCACCTAACGAAATGTGCAGACACTCCTGAATGCTCACTACTATGCATAACGGCCTGCAGAGAAGAGCAATTAAAGTAAACACAAGTTCACCTATTAGAATAAAGGATGTGAAACATGCCCTGTACTAATACCCTTTCCTGAATTACCAAATTTTTTTCTGCACTGAAGAATCTTCAGAAGCTGACACATATAGGAGTGTTGAATTCAAAGTAGTGAGTGCAGAGGATTCACCACTCCTGCTGTGTCCTGTGCTGACATAGGAGCTGGCAGGAGGAACCACAGAGCAGACCAGGGGACATGGGGAGCCGATGCTTCTAAGCGTTAGATTCTTCAGACAGCTGCATCTCGTCAATACAGCAAAAATTGGCAGTGTGGGAGATGCTACGGTCTTTGAAGCGGGGACGGTCACATTTTTTCCTAGAAATCAAGACGCTTTAAATGTTAGTTCACCTTTTCATTTTTTTTTTCCTGTAAAAGTGAACATCATCCATTGCCACTCTTCTCTCTGCAGCACCAACGGGATGAACCAGAATGATACCGATCGGTCAGCGCCTACACATAGAATTAGTCTGGTCCATCTTGGAAGCGATGCACAGAGAAGACGACAAAGAGAAGCAATTTCAAATCCCTGGACTGGCTGTGTGGGCATTGACAGCTCAGTAATCCTGAAAGTACAGCAGTGATCAGTGTTGCATACAATGTCAATTCACCTTTTTAATTTTTTCTGAAAACGGTGAACACTTGCTAGGAACATTTTAAAGCCCATCTCAGTTTACTTCCCATTAATTGATCACTGGCATGCCAAAATAAAATTAAAAAACCCTACCTAAATCCCCTCTGCAGTCACAAGAAGCTGCAGTCTTGCATTTTCCCCTCCTTGGGTGTCCACATCACTGCCCGCATGACCTTGACACTTCCTGTGTCCAGCTGCGGGGTCCTCCAAGGATCCAAAACAGTGACTTCAATTGAGGGGACAGGCAGCCTTGGGCACATCTGCAGAGCAGGAATAGTGGTCCCCCCCACACCTGGAAAGGGGGCTATGGTTAGAAAAAAATGTACTTAGCAGGAAAGAAAAAAATAAAAATAAAATGTGGAACGGGGGTTATAGGGGTCAATATCTTGCTTCCCTGGTGGTGGTATAAAGCAGAACTAAACCAATTGATTCAACAGTATCAAAAAACATGCCAACATGCCAGGAATGCTGTCAATATTTGCCAGAACTCTCAACTAGTCAATCACATAGGTGGTGTCATAACTGGCAGTTCAAATACAGACTAAGATGGCAGCTTCCTTGGCTGAAAAGGACAGGAGGGTTTAGTTCTGCTTTAAGCTATGAGTAAGCACTGATTGTAGTGCGAAACGTCAGCTGTATGCCCCTGTCTTTGCGGTGATGTGTTTGAATATTTTTATCAATAAAAGGCAACCGAGAAGGTTTTTCCAGAGTGCGGCTGTCCAAACATTTCTTTCTACAATAACTTAAGCAAGATATTGGTTGCTCAGTAAGTCCCCGTTCACACCTAGGCGTATATACGCCTGTAGTGCGACGCCGCAGCCGCCCCTGAGACGCCAGAGGGATGATTTAGCATGCACCTCTATGGAGATGGTTCACATCTCCACGCCGAATGCCTGAAAAAAGTCCCGAACCTTTTTTTCAGGCGGCTTTCGGCATAGGAGATGTGAACCATCTCCATAGAGGGGGTGAAGGCTGCATTCACAATCGCTGCATTTTGTCGCCGCGAATTGCGGTACAAAACGCTGCTATTTGCCGCAATTCGCGGGACAAAACGCTGCGATTTTGTACGCTGAGGTGTGAATGCAGCCTTAGAGGTAGGCAAGCTCTGACCTTCAGGGAAATGTCCTAACTGCCGTCCCCATTTAATGGGAAAACTCCCTTGCATGCCACCGAGGCACTCACTGGACACGTTCCCCCCAGAAAACTACTTTGTTCACCCCATGTCCAAAAGATTTAGATCAAATATAATAACTGGACAAGGGGGAGGGCAGAAGTTGCATGAGGTGCACAATGGTTATTTGTGGGGGAACACACTATAGACACCTTGTTGTAACTGCAATTAGATGGTCTGTTTACATAAACTTCTGGCTAGGTCACTAACTGCTAGGTTAATTTCCAATGATGCTCATCACACTCAGGAGCTGGGAGACGGCACACAAAGGTCAATCAACTGTTACGGAGCAGTGATTACACGTGATGAATTCTCCCTGCTCCTCCCCTCAATATTCATCCATAACGAAGTCAAACCTGGAAACAGAAAGTCTTCATAAACAGGTCTACACAACTGCAATTAGGTCTGGTAACACCAGCCATTCACATCAATGCAGCACAGCGTGTTTGCAGAAAATGGTCATGTGCTACTTTAGTGTAGTTGCAGCATAAATTTGGCCCCATATTCTTAAATGGAAACACCAAAAACACATGTTCATACTTTTCTGGCAATATTTTGTGTGCGAACTTCAGTCCCCCCCCCCCCCCAAAAAAAACTACAAAATTGTACTGAAAAATCGGATCAAGTCTCAGCTGCACCATTGTAAGCTGGGTTCACACTGGTACATTGTGAGACATTGCATGTGATTTGCACAGCTGTGCAGATCACAGGCAATGCCCTGTGCGATTCGAATTCAGCCATATTGTATGGCTACATTTTCATTGCATTAAAATGGTGCAGGACCCCTTTTTTGGTGCGCACTGGAATCAGATCACATGGGTGTTCACACTAAGAGGAATGTTACATTGTTACCAGAGTCCAGTCAGGGCTAGCTATCACTAATGCCTGCTATACAGGTGGGCTGAATGAAAGAGAAAAAAAACCACAACTGATGAGCTTGCTGTATGTACTACGAGGTTAGTACAGCAAACAAAAGAAAAAAAAAAAAAAAAAAAGAACATTTCCCAGCTCGCTTACCGGCCAGCCGGCAACAAACCAAATTTTCCCAACAGTTCACGTTAAAAACAAGGCATTTGGTTTGCACACATTTGAATATATGTGCAAGGCAAGCTACACATACTTATATAATAATGGATAGATTAAGGGCAGGCATGCCAGGAGGGAGCCCACTCCTCAAAAGGTTTAGTGATGGCATCCAATGTGCCCCCTCATCAATAACCAACAGTACAAACAAATGGCAACCACCCCAACCTATAACTGGCTTAGGCAGCAAAGAGCACGTGGAAGGTCAACGCATGCCATAAAATAAGAAAAATTCCCAGCTCACTTACCAGCCAGCAACAAACCAAACTGACCTTGTCCAACAGTTCCCATTGAAACAGGGTCAATTTGGTTTGTTGCAGGCTGGCAAGTGGCCTGGATTTTATTTTTTTAACATGCGTCGTCCTTCCATGTGCTCCTTGCTGTATAGGCCAGTTATAGGTTGGGGTAGTTGCCATTTGTTTATACTGTTAGTACAGCAATCTCCACGCTGAGTTATTGTATTTTGACAGAGGAACCGCCCCCCACCACTCAGCGCTGGCAGCCATTGGCTGCATGTACTGATCAGATACCAGTTGACTGCTATTTTTCCAGCATTGCCTGTTCAACAGAAAGCAGACAAGCTGCTGTACACACGGGCCGAACGTCAGCCAGTTTCTACCTGATATTCCAGTCACTATGTACCAGGCTTAGAGCCCCATTTGCATCTGAGCGCAGCATAATTACACTATTTCGGAAACACAGAAAAACAGATATCTGTGTGCCATTCGCTTTTAATGGCAAATCAAATGCGCCAAAGAAAAAGGGACAAATACGGTCCAAATACACACCCACTTTAGTTAACAGAGAGCAGCCCATTAAAGTCAATAACATTGCTCCAAAAACATGACACCTCTATGTCACTGGATATGAATGGGGCCCAATGAACTTCGCCATCATTATGGGTTCACATATTATGTGAACAGACATTGCATGCGATTTGCCCCAAAATTGCTGTATTGGATCAACATGCGATGTCTGCGCAATATGAATTCAGCCATACAGTCGTATGGCTGAACTCACATTGGATTCGCACAAAAATGGTGCAGGAACCTTTTTTTCCTGGCACCGGATTGGAGATGCCTGTAGCTGCACCCATCCTTTAGATATCCCCACTAAAAGTCCAGGATGTCATATGACGTACCTTGGGCGGGAAGTGGTTAAAAAGGAGCATATTTTAAAGATGTTACAGAGGTGAAATCTACAAGATTCCTGTCCGAACTCAGTTTGCACTGTAAACCGATCTGGGGTTGTCAAAGCGGAGCTCCACCCTAAAGTGTAACTTCCGCTCATCGGATTCCTCCCCCTCTCCGGTGCCTGGCACTTTCGGGGGGAGGGGGGTCAGGATACCCGTCTTTGATGGGCATCCTTTCCCACTTCTGGGAGTGCGGCCGCGCCTGTGACGTTACTGTGGGGCTCCCTCCTCCCCTGGCCGCTGGGCTAATAGGAGAGAGGAGCAGGGCATGCGCAGTAGGGTTCCCAGCGTGAAGCCGAAAGGCTACACTGCCGCAATTGCGGGTAAGGGAACCCAGGCAGTGTAGCCTTTCGTCTTCACGCTGGGAACCCTACCGCCGACATCGAGGGACAGCATGACAGGTAAGTGTCCATTTATTAAAAGCCAGCAGCTGCAGTATGTGTAGCTGCTGGCTTTTAATTTTTTTTGTTCCCCCGGACCTCTAACTTTGTATTGACACCCTCAGCGGTTCAGAGGGCAGAGTGAACTGCCTGCGGGGGAGATGCAGAAACCGGCACTGGAATCGTGCTGGTTACCGCATCACATGCGTGAACCTAGGCGCAAGATCAAAAATACAACCATCAGTCCCTCCCCTCACACCAGGGTACTAGGTGTATTCCTGGACTCTAAGTGACGGTTCACACAGGGGTGGCACGACTTGCCACGCGACTTCAGAGGCGACTTGCAAAATTAATTCTGTATTGAAGTCAATGCCAAGTCGCCCCTGCGTGAACGGGTACTGACCTGTCTTTTCAACTACAAACGCTGTCTAAATCTTGTAGATTTCACCTCTAACATCTTCAAAATAGGCTCCTTTTTAACCACTTCCTGCCCAAGGTACGTCATATGACATCCTGGACTTTCAGCGGGGATATCTGAAGGATGGGTGCAGCTACAGGCATCATTCAGATATTATGTTTTTCAGCCAGCGATTCTGTGCACAGCAAGATCAATCATAGCAGTTCCGCCGCTTGATCGTTATTACAGGCGACAGGAGGGGACTCCCTGTGCTTCTTCAGGCTCTCCCGTGCCATTGGGGACCCAGGGAAAGAATCGGTCACCGCCAGATGCCAACCATAGGGATGTCCGGTGACCAGATGGTCACCAGTCATCTCTATGACCGGAGGCACAGGCGCGACGTTATGACGCCACATCCGGGCCACGGATGTAAAAGCCACGGTGGCAGCTGTCAGTATGAGTTTGGTGAATTTTTTCTCAATCTCATGCTTTCCAGCCTGGAGGAGATATGTGGGGTCTTATTGACCCCACATATTAGATTGCAAGCTCCAGCCTCTTGTATTAAATTGTATTGTCTCCCTTTAAAGGGGTTGTAAAGGTTCATGTTTTGTCACCTTAATGCATTCTATGCATTAAGGTAAAAAAAAAAAACCTGGCAAACACCAGCCCCCCCCCCCGTTTTACTTACCTGAGCGAGTTCACCTGCTCTGCATATGCCCGGCATCCTGGCGTTGATTGGATAGATTGAAAGCAGCGCAGTCATTGGCTCCCGCTGCTGTCAATCAAATCTAATGACACAGGCGCCGGGGGTGGCGACATCTATGGATGCCAAGTGTATGACTCAGGAGCGCGCATGCAAGGTAACCCCCTCAGGAGAGCTCTTCTTCTAGGGGGATTATCTAATGCGGAGAGGAGCCGCCAAGGGACGTTCAAGGCCACTATGTGCAAAAAAAATTAGCTGCACAGTGGTATGACAAGTATGACATTAAAAAAAAAAAATAGCAAATGATCCTTTAGTATCCCTTAAATTCTAAAGCGCTGCGTTGTTTTTAATGGAGCCAGACAGGCGCGTAAACATGCATTTGGATCTGTAACACAGATATCAAAAATCTTCATGTAAGAACACGCCTAGGACTATAAATCCCAGTATTCATGTGTTTGTACATGCATCGAATCTAAACATAAGAGAAAAATAAATTACGTACAAATATGTGTCTTTAAAGCAAGTATTTTACAGATCAATACGCAGGGACTTTTTTCCCTGGAAAACACATGGAATAACATCAGTACTATTATTACGGCCGTGTGATTAAAGCCTTAATAATTGGTCAATACAATACAAGAAGAAAGCCATCACCCCCCATCCAGGGCCCACATGAGGAGGTCCCCAACATCCGTCAGTAAAGTTATTGATAGGCCTGGTTGAGACCCCGAAGACAAGCGCCGAGGCCTGCGTGTCTCTCATGTCGCCTACCAGCGGACGAGCGTTCACTAATCTGCAAAATGGTGATCCGAGGTCCAGACTAAACTCCCCTCCCCCAGTTCCTTCCTCCCCCACATCCGTCTCTAACATCTTGAATCTCGGCCAAGCCCGGTCTCCAGGCAACCCGGTCACGTGACCCGCACAAGACGTGCAGCCCCAGCGCCTCTCTCCCTCCCCCCCTTCGGCACCATATTGCTGTGACGCACTCACAAATTACGGCCCGTCGTTAGACAGTGGAGACTGCACACCCGGAAAAACACGGAAGCTCCAGACGCTGTGGGGAAAAAATAAAAAGGAGAAGCGCGGGCTCCGTGTTTTACCTCAAGTAACGAACCTTTGGTGAGAGGCGAGAGTGCGCGGATACATAATGGCGCCGAGTTCTCCCTCTGCACCCGCATCCCCCAGCAGCTCCTTCCCCTCCCACCTACTGCAACATGATGTCACAAGCAACCTATCGCGGAGCGCCGTCGAAACCCCGCTCCGGCCTCCATTGGCTGTCTTTAGCTAGCCCCGCCCACCAACAAACAACATTAAAATGACAGCAAACTAAACAGGGCGCCATGATCGGCCATCGGCTACAAGGACAACGTAAAAAGACAGGGGACTAGAAAAAGCGCACAGGGCTACGGAGAAGACAGTTTAATAACCACTCAACGAATACAATACTTGGTGCAGCGGCCAATCAGCAGCCGTTTTTTTCCCCCTCATAGTCTCCCTGCACACACGCAGACGCTGTGGTGAGAGAGCACGGTACAGCTGCCGCTTCCCCGGTCCTCGTCCCCTCTCCAGTCCCGTCCATTGCCCTTCTCTCTCTATGGAGACAGTGCAGGAGTCAGCGAGTTTTTAGCACGCACCTCGAGCCTGCGCACTACAAACAGCCCCTGCAAAGCCAGCCCGGGAAACCCCGAAGGCGTCTCTTCTCTCCCCCCCAGCTGGAAGCACCATGGTGATACTCGGCGCAGAGATGGCCACCCAGAGACTTCTAGTGACATACCCACCCCTCTCCGGAGAGCTGTCGGCTTATCAGGGCGGCCTTGTTACCAGACTCCAGGCACTTGCGTGTATAATAGGACATGGCTGCCTCCGTAATACTGTGCCCGCTTTATGACACATTACACCAAGGTGAGATTTCCTCACAACATGGCGCTACCAAAAAAAAATGTTCGCCGAACACGACTCTTACACCCTTCCCGCAGCACTTCGGATGGAGCGGCAGCTTTTCGTGCTTACTCAATTCCTTTCCGTTAATGCAGGGCTTTGCCCTTACCTAAAATGGCTCCACTGGTCTCCGGCGCTACACGGCTTACACGGAGAGGGCGTGGCATCCCGGGAATCCCTGCTTTCGCCCACAAGCAAAATGGCGCCCTCTGCTGTCTAGCTAGCGCCATTTTGCTTGAGGGCAGAGGCTTGAGCTTTTTCGAGTTCTCCCTCCCCACCCCCACACCCGCAGCAGTCGAAGGTTCCCTGGCAGGCAGGGCTGTGAACCCCGTGCAAGCAGTCGACGCCATTTTCCAGAGAGAGGCAGTGACATAGAGCCAGCGTAGGCTGAGACACGGGAGGAGTGGGGTTTGTACACATTGGGGCTGCAGTCAGCACAGGCACTGCAAATACCCGCTATTTGTCTCTCGAGCGCCTGCCGTTCCTGGAGGGCTTCAGTCAGGTCAGTACGGCTGGACGTTCCCTGTGCAGATAACGGTCCCGACACTTCTCCTGTCACCTCACAGACTACCGCTAGCAGGGGGTGAGCACTGAGCCCCCCTCTTCTTCCCCCCTCCATAGTGCCAGGCTCAGCACCGGACAGGAGGGTGTGTGTGACTCGGAGGACTTGCTTGTGGTTCCTGGCTGGTGCACATTGTAGGTGAGCTCTTGTCATGTATGTATGTCTTCTCCACACATAGAATATGGCGGGTTCATGGTCAGCACAGCTCACACTTGGCACTATGAGAGAGAGAAGGAAGGGGGTGGGTGGGTAGATAAGGGCCGCACTATTCTCCTCCATCTACACAACTGACCTTGTGTATACAGCCATATACACACACCGATTGTATGCCAGGCCCCTCTCTGTGTGTGTGCGCTTTATCCTGTCATTGGGAATCCATGTCTGCTTCTGGCCTCTGGTGATGAGGCTGTAACGTTGGACCCCATCCCCCCGATGATCTATTCTATTCCTCTGTCATATATTGTATCTTATCTGCTGGATGTGCCATCACATGAGACTCATTGTCAGGACATGGCATTGGGGAAGAAAAGGGGCCCTGCAGACTGACAGGCTGGATGGAATGCTGTGTCTGCATCTTCCTCTCATCACACCCCCCTCTATTCATCATATTTATCCTATATGTTCTATACATGTGATCAGGGAAGTGTGCTGTGTGTACAACCCCCCCCCCCCTCCTTTATTCATCATATATATCCTATATGTTCTATCCCTGTGTGATCAGGTGCTTGGGGATGTGTGCTGTTTGTGCATCCCTCTTATCACACCCTCCTCAAAGTTGTATGTATGTCACAGATATATGTATCCGATCTAGAGGGGTGTTATGTGTATACACGCTCAGCACACCCTCTGCAAAACATTGCATGTGTATTAAGACTCAGCAGGGAGGTGTGTACATATTCACACCCTCTCCAAAACTCTGTGTGTGTAATATGTGTGTGTAATATATATAATGCACAAGAGAATATGTAATGCTCAGGGAGGTGTGTTGTGTGTACATTCCACATACACTCTGCAAAGCTGTGTGTGTATATATAGATATTCCCATACATATCCATATGTATGTAAGGGAGGTTGGCTGTGCATACATCCTAGTGCACCTTCTGCAAAGGTGTGTGTGTGTGTGTGTGTGTGTGTGTATATATATATATGTGTGTGTATATGTGTGTGTGTGTGTGTATATGTGTATATGTATATATATATATATATATATATATATATATATATATATATATATATATATATATATATATAAAACAAGATCAGATGCTGAAGGAGACATGGAAGCTGTGATTACACCCTCTGCAAAGCTGCATATATATATATATATGTATGTATGTATCTATACATACAGATTATTTGTGTTTTAATAGAATGCTGAGTGTCTTCTCACACCCTCTGCAAAGCTGTGTGTGTGTGTAATATATATATATATATATATATATATATATATATATTACACACACCCCCTACCTAGGATGCCCAGGGAGGTCTGCTGTACACTCATACCCTCTGCCAAGCTGCATATATGCACACATTGTGTGTATATAATAAAAATTCTAGGATGCTGAGGGAGGTGTGCCGTGTGTACATCCTCTCACACCCTCTGCAAAGCTGGAGGTCTTTCCAGGGCTTTCTGCTCACAGGCTGCAGACATGATGGGGGAGGAACAAGCGATCCTGTGTGTAAGTCAGGCCAGCTCAGACACAACAGCAGAACACAAAGAAGGGGAACACCATGCTGCCTTTAGCCTTCTATTCAGTAAATTTGCTGGATCTTCACTCTGAGGCAAGCCGTCCATCGTGCTAGAATGTGTTAAATGTATATGGCGTGTGGTTGCCCCTCCTCAGGACTGCGGAATACATTGTTCTACTATATAACCTTCTCTAAATGTTGGGAATGATGTCTGTGAGTGAATGTTTAGGTTGATCTTTGTGGGGATGGTATGGTCCTCCCGTACTACTTAATTCTGTGGGTTGCTGCTAGAAACACAGGAGGGGGGTGGGGGTTGCATATCTGTTGATAATATGCATTCGTTGCTGGTATTTCCCTCTTTTGTCTTTTGGAGAGGCCAAATATGGCGCCCCCAGCTGATGTTGTCCTTTAATCAGCCCGGGTTCATCACACCCCATGCAGTACATATGTCTGCAGCGTACCATTGCTGTGTGCAAAGTTTTTATCTTTACACAAAAATAAATACATTTAGTGCATCTCCTTTTGCAGACTTTCCTGGAACGATCATTACATCAAACACCTAGTGTTGGAAATGTTTACATTTCAAAGTACTTTAGACGTTTGCTATGTTTTTTGTTGTTGTAAATATTAAAACCTCTTGAACTAGTGATTTCAACCTGAAATTGACGACAGTCGAGCCCAGGAAGATTTCTGTTGGTGCCTTTGGCTGGGGAGGCAGGGGGCGGTGAGGAGGGAGTGCACACTATGCTCCTGTGTATATTGTCTTCCTGCTCACTTTAACCCGTTTGTTTCCTAATGAAGCTGCATCACACTGCAGCAGAATCTCCTTCATTCCTCCTGGGATCGTTTGAATCCTAACCAAATCAGTCTGGCTCAAGGCACAGGTATTTTTTTTACCCGTCCCCCCCCCCCCCCCTTCTGTTTTGGAAAATCTACAATATTAAGTTGTTTAGAAGACAATGATTTATTATTTTAAGTAATGACTCCATAACATTCACCTTAAAAGAATTGTAAAAATAGATGTTTAAAAATGCAACGTTTATTTGTATTTTTGGATTAGCATAGCTACCTAAAGCCACATCTATACCTATAGAAATATGGTGGCTGCCATTGCTGGCTTTTTTGCATATGCTAGCTTATTGACTGGTGTCATACTAGCTGAAGAGTCTTTCCAGATCCATTACAAGTTAATGACAGAGGTCTTTATCTGCATACTTTTTTCCCCAGATGGTGTCTTGGCATTACATGTAAGAGGGTCAGTGTGACAGCCAGGCAACTGGCAATTCTAGAAAAGGTAGCCTCAGTTTTCTTTTAAAGAACAAGTCTTGGTTGGATTTTAACCCGTGACTGTTGCTTTAAGGGCTAAAACAAGAGTTGCCTGTACCTTTTTTATTTATATAGTACCAATTTACACAGAAAATGTGTATTTTGTTCATTCACACCAGTCCCTGCCCTCAGGGAGCTTTCAAGCTTGGGTGTCGAACTCTTATTCATACATAATAGGGCCAATTTAGAAAGGAGTAAATTAACCTGCCAGCATGTCTTTGGAGTGTGGGAGAAAACCCAAGCAGGCACAGTGAGAACATGCAGGTAGTGCCATTGTTGGGGTTTGAACCAATGACCCCTAATGCTGCCAGGTAGATTTGCTACCCACTTAGCCATTGTGCTGCTCACCTTTAGCTTGGAGAAATGGAACACCAGGGAGGTGCATCTGCAGGGAGATTTTCTCCTGGCTTGATATTCAGAGATGTTGACTCTTTCTCTAGTGTGTTAAAGGATACGTACTGCTTTCTGGGGCTCTGTTAGAGGATTCCTCTCACTTCCTGTTTGCAGACAACATTATTACCAGACAGGAAGTGAGGGAAAATCTGCAACCGGGGCACAGTCACAAATAACATTTCAAACAGAAAAACATCAGCACTTCCCAACTGTACTTCCAAGATGACTGTTTATTGAAATCCCATATCAGAAGGGTACACACAAACGTATTACATTTTTACTGATAAGCTGTTGGAGTGCTGGTGCTTTTTTGTGTTTTAGATTTAGCCAACCATCTGCCATATAGGTGAATGAGGGTTGTGTGGTTTGATATTGCAAGATTAAAAAAAACCTGACAGTTGTTTTAGTCTCCCTCTACTAAGGAAACTCATTTTTATTTCTATCTGTGATGCTGTTGGAGAGTTAAATTCACTTCCTATGTAGTAGAACATTGTCTGCTGGACAGGAATTAAGGGAAATCAATCTAATGGAGTTCCAGTGGTAGTAAAACCATGACGGGTGTCTGCTATCCAAAAGTAAGAATATTTTGGGTGGGCATATACTTTAGATTCCATTATGTTCTATCAATTTTATGACATGTTAATGCCTGAAATTGTGAGCCAAGGGGTTGTAAAGGTACAATTATTTTTTTTTCTTCTCCTAAATAGCTTCCTTTACCTTAGTGCAGTCCTCCTTCACTTACCTTATCCTTTCGATTTTTGCTTTTAAATGTCCTTTATTTCTTCTGAGAAATCCTCACTTCCTGTTCTTCTGTCTGTAACTCCACACAGTAATGCAAGGCTTTCTCCCTGGTGTGGAGTTTAGTGCTCACCCCCTCCCTTGAGGGGGCGAGCAGGAAAGTCAGGACACTCTCTACGTTGCAGATAAGAGAAAGGAGCTTTGTGTTAGAGGGCATCCTGCTCGCACCCTCCCCCCTCAAGGGAGGGGGCGTGCACAACACTCCACACCAGGGAGAAAGCCTCACATTGCTGTGTGGATTTAAACAGAATAAATAAGGACAAAGCAAAATCGAAGGATGAGGTAAGTGAAAGAGGACCGCACTAAGGTAAAGGAAGCTATTTAGGAAAGAAAATTGTACCTTTACAACCCCTTTAATGGGTAAAGTAATTTTGTAAAACTGCTCATGTTCTTTTGGATTCATTAGCAACATGTCAGGGAGAGGCTGCTTTATGTGTGCAATATGAGCACATCTTTATGATACTATTATGGAGGGCTACTGGTTGCCTACTCCTGATTTTAGATGATTTAAGTATTGCCTTCATCTTCAGCAGGCAATTTCTGTGTTTCATAAAAACACAACTTTGGCTGCAGCTTAGAAGCAGATGACAATTGAACTTAAAGCAGAGCTCCACCCTAACCTGCAACTTCCGCTCATCGGATTCCTCCCCCCTCCAGTGCCTTTCGGGGGGAGGGGGGGAAGGATACCTGTCCTTTGACAGGTATCCTTTCCTACTTCCGGGAGTCCCTTACCCGCAATGGCGGCGGCAGTGTACCCTTTCAGTTTCACACCGGGAACCCTACTGCCGACACCGAGGGATGGCAGGACAGGCAAGTGTCCATTTATTAAAAGCCAGCAGATGCAGTATGTGTATCTGCTGGCTTTTAATTTTTTTTTTTTTTCCGGACCTCCTCTTTAAGGGGATCTATGTTTGTAAAGCTGGTCATAAATAGATCCAGTTTAACTGCTTGCCGACCAGCCGCCGTATAGTTATACGGCGGCAGGTCGGCTCTGCTTGTTCGAGATTACGTAGCTATACATCATCTCGCCGAGCAGCCAATAGGGGCCGGCGGGCACGATCGCCACCGGGCACACGCGATCGCTCATTACAGAGCGAGAACCAGGAGCTGTGTGTGTAAACATACAGCTCCCAGTCCTGTCAGGGAGAGAAATGCTGATCTTCTGTTCATACAATGTATGAACAGCGATCGGTCATTTCCCCTAGTGAGTCCACCCCCCCCTACAGTTAGAACACACCCAGGGAACATACTTAACCCCTTCTTCGCCAGTGGCATTTTTATAGTAATCCATGCATTTCTATAGGACTGATCTCTATAAAAATGCCAATGGTCCCAAAAATGTGTCCGACGTGTCCGCCATAATGTCGCGGTACCGAAAAAATCACTGATCGCCGCCATAACTAGTAAAAAAAAAAAAAAATATATTAATAAAAATGCCATTAAACTATCCCCTATTTTGTAAACGCCATAACTTTTGCGCAAACCAATCAATAATTGCTTATTCTACAGAAGTCGATCAAATTCTGTCCAGCAGGGATGGCCACATGCAGATCAAAATTTGGCCCATCCCTGCTAATCTAATCCAATCTAATCTTTAGCTAGGCTAAATTTTGATCATTCTATGGCCAGCTTAAATTGATTGTAAATGCTATTTTTTTTTTTAAACCGGTTTATTCGTGTCTGTTCTGTGCAATAGATATGCACAGAGCAGCTCCCTAATCTCCTCATCTTGAGTCCCCTGCTGGAGCTTCTGGCTTCTCCCTTTTGTCTATTGACACAAACAGAGGGACTTTGCTCTCTCGTCACAGGCTTTGATTGACAGCAGCAGGAGCCAATGGCTCCCTCTGCTTCAACAAAGCCAGTGATACCCCAAAGTGAGGGAAGAGAACTGCTGCAGACAAGCACAACGCTGGATCAAATAAGGGCTTAGGTAAGTAAAAGAAGGAGCAGAGATTGCCGATGCCTAAACGTTTTTTGCCTTAAGGCACAGGTGTCAAACACAAGGCCCGCGGGCCCAATCCGACCATCCAGGCCATTTCATGTGGCCCTCGTCCTCCTCAGATCCCTTACTTTCTGCTTTTAAGCAATGCATCCAGCTTCTTCCCAGCAGCATAAGGAAAGGGGGATACACTGTGACGTGGGGGACTCAACTTCTGATGGTGGGGTGGTCCTTGACATCTAATATATGGGGAGGGAATGTGCTGGACATCTAATCTTACAGATGCAACCAGCCCTTTTGAGGGCAATCATAATGCTGATGCGGTCCACGATGAAATTGAGTTTGACATCCCCTAAGGCTTAAGGCATGAAATGCAATAATGTAAAATATGTGTAGACTTTATAACCACTTTTTAAAGTGGAGTTCCACCCAGAAGAACATCCGCTTTAAATACTCCTTACATGCCACAATTGGCATGTCATATTTTTGTTGGGGGGGGGGGGGGGAGTGGGTACCTGTTTTTAGGGACTTCCTGTCCCACTTCCTCCTTCTGGCCGCCTAGGCGACGACTCCTCTCCCCCTAGGCAACCCCTTCCTCCAATCTCTGCTCTTTCAGCACCTTATCGATGCTCTGAATGTAGCAGTAAGGACATGTTAGAGATGAGCTTTGCCAAATATTAAATTGAGTAGTGGAAATAGAAAATTGTGTGGAGAACCCTAAGCTGTTTTTGTGTAGCCGCAGTATTGGGCTCTGGGGTCTCAACTATTTGTGCTCTGCATTTTGCATTGCTTTCTGTATGTCTTTACAAATGACCTATTATTGCACATCTCCATGTAATAAGACTATCGATGTTTAGAAGTAGCCAAGCATATATGATGCATGTCGGTTGTTATCAGTGTTTTGTGAGTACTTGAATGGCAGGTCAGGGGTTGCCCTTCAATAATGAATGCACTCTTGGTTTTTGGATTTTGTTCTTTACAGAACTAAATGTGATGTCTGTGGATAAGCTCTTAAAGGCTACGTCCACCTTTACAAAAAAAAAAATATTATTATTATATAATTTTATTTTTTAAAACCAGAGCCTGCAAAGTTTTGCTAACACAGGTCACAAGTGCAATGTCGGACCCCTTCACACACTGCCTACTGCTCTGTGCCCACACCTTTGTACTGGCTGTCATTATCAGAGCTGTAGTCATTGTGAATGAACTATAGGCATGCTGATCTGCATGCCCACAGTTCATTTAAACTACAAATCTGCCATGGTGGCAAAGAGGGTAATTGCAGTTTATTCATTCACAGGAATCTGTGAATGAATCATGTGACTGTGTTGGCAGACCCCATCGGGTTGCTGCTTGATCGATTCGGGGATCACATGGATGGCACTGACCACCAATTGGAACCCACTTAGCCCATCCTGTCATCAGGGGATAAAAGACAGAAAGTATCAGGAATTTCAAAATCCCTGGCCTGGTAAATCTGCGAACACACAACCACCCCCGTGTGAATAAAAAAAGATATGCATACCTCTATGGCTGCATGCTGTCCCCCCACCAGCTCTAAGACAGAGAACAGAGTGATCACATGACCACTGATCGCTCAGTTCTCGGTTTGCTCTCACAAGAGAGCGGTGACTGTCGCTCATCTGCTTTTTTATCCTGCCCTTCCAGTGCTCATTGGAGAACCGGGCTGGGGAGGGCTCAGGAGCTGCTGGCTCAGACGATCAGGCATCTGGGTGAAATCCCAACATTGTTGGAATCCTTCCAGAGCCTGCACCGGATCACCTCCAATTTGCCGGCAGTTCACACTGCACTCTGCTGCAGATGTCAAAACAAAGTTGACACTCCCAGATCGGATCGCGGACTGTGCAATTGGGTCAGGAATCGGATCGCATGGGTGTGATATCCGATTTTGTAGCAGACAAAAAAAAGGGTCCTGCACAAGTTTGGTACGAATGCGTTGGTTCAGCCATACGGTTTGCATGGTCGAATTTGCATCGCGCAGACATTGTATGTGAATCGCACTACATTGCAGATCACATGCGATGTCTGGCATCGCACCATTGTGAACCAGCCCTAAAAGCATTAAAGTGCCTGTAAACACTAACACTATTTAATCCTTTTTTGGTCTGCTAAGAGCCGGTTCACACTGGGGCGACTCGTCGGGCGACTCAGCCGCCTGACAAGTCGCGTCCCATTCTAGTCAATAGAACTGTTCTAATAGGAGCGACGCCAGTCGCTCAGACTTGGAAAAAGGTTCTTGTACGACTTCGGGGGCGACTTGCATTGACTTCTATACAGAAGTCATTTTGCAAGTCGCCTTCAGGACACCTTGCCGGGTCACCCATGAAGTCGTGCCACCCCAGTGTGAATCGGCTCTCAATATTTAATTGTTTTGTGTTGTCTGTTCGATAAGTGCAAACAAAATCTGCCAGTGTTTTTTGTAATCTGTCAGGAATAAAGTAAGCATGGTAGCCTATTTTAGGCTTCAGTGCTGTGCACTGTTGGCCAGTTTTTTGTTTTTACGACTTGTCTGTTTTAAAAAGTTTAAAACTTCATATGGCAACAAGAAAAACATCTGACATTTTGCTTCAAACCTAATTTACTGAGATGCTTCTGAAACCATTACGGTTGTGCAGGATCTGAAACGGCCCGCTTTATGTTCTTCAGTATCCGATTATAGACATAACTAATGTAGGTGTTCACTAAGCTGCTCAGATTGAATTCTAAGCTCAGTAATACCTCTGCCTTTAATGGAGAACAATAATGTGTCTTTCTTTTTACTAGATAAATATTTGTTTATTTAAAAAGGGGGGAAAAAAATACATAAACACTAGCCCCGATGCAAATGACAGCGGCAGGAGTCTGCTGATTTCTGCAGCTGTTTGTGCCATCCATGATTGGCTAGCTGTGCTGTTACTTCAGTGGCAGGTTGGTGGCGGCCACAGCTATCCATTACCATTGGTGTTTGCTGCTAGCTGCTCACAGGTAGTGAAACCAGGGATGGTCACCTGTGTGAATATAGCCTTAAGCTACATACCGATGTAGACAAACTGACCATAAAATGTTTTTTGTATTAAATAAAAGCTTTTGCTACGAACATGGAAGTCTCCATAGGCCCAATAAAAATTACAAAAATGCAAACTAATCTAGACTAGAAAAAAGGGACTAAAAATTAAAATTCTATCTTTGGGTAATTTTAACACTATCCTTACCTGTTCTCATTGATCAGACTGGTCTCCTAATATTTGGGTAAAGACCCTTCCAGCAGCAGATGGTTAGTAATTCTTCTTTATCAAAAATAACATCCTACAACAAAGGGGGGAAACCTTCCCTCCCTTTTTTATTTTATTTCTCATTTTGGAGAAGGGAGAGGTGTTTGTTTTTTATTTTTTAATAATTGAGGGGGAAAAATAAATATATACCCATCTTTACTAGTGTAGATTGTGCAATTTGCTAATTTGCCTTGCTAGTAGTAAGAGGTACGTAGCTGTGCGCTGCAAGTAAATACTTTGGAAATCCATATGCCAGGGTGCTAAACTGGGCACACAGTTATCAAATTGCCTATCCGTTATAGTGTTATTAAAGCGGTTGTACCTGCAAGGTAAGGGCATAATGCGCTAGTATGCACCGCATGCTAGCAGATTATGTTAAACTTCCCTTAAAACTAAGCTCTTCCAGCAGCAAGATGTCAGCACTGCAGACGCTCTCTTCATCCGTCCTGTCTTCTGGGTTTGCGGAATGGCCATTCGCTGAGAGTGCATGCGCCAGTGACTGCATTTACACTGAATATCTCCTAAACGGGTGCTTGTTTAGGCGATATTTACACTAACTATAGGTAAAAGCAAGGGATGGAAGTTTACTTTTCAGAACATGGCACAACAGGGGAGATCGATGCATCAACATCCCTTGTGTTTGTATGGCAATCTGTCTAACTAAAAATACAAAAACTGCGTGTGTACCCATATACATCCCTGAGCCCCATTTTGACCCAGCTATAATGCAGGGGAGCAGAGGCTCTCTCCGCATTCCCTTGCCATGGGGCAGATTGATAGCAGTGGTAGCCATTGTGCTGTTGATCAAATCCTATGGCAGGGTGGGGAAAAGCCCTGCTGTCTGTGTCTATGGATACAGACAGTGGGGCTTGAGATTGAGCCTGCACATTTACCCCCTAGGAAGGGGTGAAAGGAAGGAAGAGCCAGGAGGACCATTGTACAGAGTAATTAAAGTGTCACTAAACTCACATCATAAAAAAAAAAAAACTATCAATAATTGTGGTATTCTGTATTCTGCAAAGAAACCTGGTTGATCCTGCTGCTCTCTATGTCCACCTTTTGTTCACGTCCCTAATTCAGCGAGGGATTTTGCAGCTGTATTGGTAACTCTACACAAGCTGAGTTTTCAGTGAGATGCAATGCTGAGCATTTCCTCCCTATGACATTTGAGCAGCCCATGTGACTCTAGAGACACACATGTGGATGTATACACAGTGGTAAATAACAGCCCACGCCCTAATGGAGGAATAATAGAGGCTTTACCTCCCTCTTATTCTAAGACACAGGCTGGAGGGAAGTGACACAGCCTGTGACTGGTACAATTCTGCCCACACCATGTTGCTGCCAAAAAATAAAGATTTGATTTAAAAAATGTTTTTGTATGACAATTTATTGATAATTTTACTTATTTGTATTCCAAGGCTGTGAGGCGTTTTTTGAGGTAAAAATAAATAAATTTGACCAGCAGCAGAGGATTACAATCTCCTGTTTCCACATAGAAAGACTGGGAAAGATCTGGGTCATGTGACAGCTGTATGGGGGGGAAAAAGGTACTTTTTAATAACAATAAATTACCATCCACATATAGAAAAGACAATAAATTTATGTTAAAGTGGAAGTAAACCCTCCTATTGTTTTTAGCCAAGGAAGCTGCCATCTTGGCCTCTGTTTAATCTGCAACTGCTATGATGCTGCACATGTGATCAGTTATGAAACCAGCCATTGGATTGTTTGACAGTTTGCTTGAGAGCACAAGCAAATGTGACAGCTAGCATTCCCGGCATGCCGGGAATGTTAACTGTTTTTTTAAACCATCAAATCGATGGGTTTACTTCCACTTTAAGTATAACATGTTTGTTTAAAGAAAAAATTAAAGGGTTAGAACCACTTTAACACCATGGAGCTCTAACTAGCTCCAGAGCTTATATTCAAAATTGCATTACTTACTGCATTGTCCTCGGTGTCCTTTGAGATTGAAAGCCTCCTTGGGGTGACAGTGTCTTTAAATTGCACCACATAATTTCAATAGATTCAGGCCAATCCCCTTTTTGACGATTCTGAACATAGAATTTCTCATGTTTCAGCCTCATTTGATTTTTAGCTTTGTGAGGATTATTGCCTCTTTGTGCTTTAGATCAGGGGTCTCCAAATTGTGGCCCTGGGGCCGGATGAACCCCTTTGCTTGCCCTCATCAGGCCCTTGGGGCACTATTCCATCCACTGACCCCAGCAATGGGGAATCATTCTTGTTGCTGAAGCCACCAATGGAGCACTGGTCATCCAACTGACACTATCCAAAGGGTACAATTCCTTCTATTGACACCAACAATGGGGCACTAGTCCTCCCACTGACACCAAAGATATGGTATTGTTTACTCCCACTGCACATTTTCTACTCCCAATGGCCCTGCTTTAGATCACTGCTAAATGACCTAAGATATATAAATATACAGTATTTCTCACAAAAGAGTACACCCCTCACATTTTTGTAAATATTATATCTTTTCATGTGACAACACTGAAGAAATTACACTTTGCTACAATGTAAAGTGGTGAGTGTACAGCTTGTATAACAGTGTAAATTTGCTGTCCCCTCAAAATAACTCACACAGCCATTAATGTCTAAACCGTTGGCAACAAGTGAGTACGCCCCCTAAGTGAAAATGTTCAATTTGGGCCCAAAGTGTCAATATTTTGTGTGGCCACCATTATTTTCCAGCACTGCCTTAACCCTCTTGGGCATGGAGTTCACCAGAGCTTGCCACTGGAGTGCTCTTCTACTCCTCTATGATGACATCACCGAGCTGGTGGGTGTTCGAGACCTTGTGCTCCTCCACCTTCCGTTTTGAGGATGCCTCACAGATGCTCAATAGGGTTTAGGTCTGAGGATGTGCTTGGCCAGTTCATCACCTTTACCTCCAGCTTCTTTAGCAAGGCAGCGGTCATCTTGGAGGTGTGTTTGGGGTCGTTATGTTCGAATACTGCCCTGCGGCCCAGTTTACGAAGGGAGAGGATCATGCTCTGCTTCAGTATGTCACAGTACATGTTTGCATCCATGGTTCCCTCAATGAACTGTAGCTCCCCAGTGCCGATGTTCTGCCGATGAGTGTGTGCCCCCCCCCCCCCCCCTGTACTGCGCAGTGTTTGCCCCTGTACTGCGGCGCCTGCGTGGACCTTGCTGTAAGTGGCCAGTCGGCCTCGCTTCGCTCTGCTTCCTGGCTCTTTTTTTAACATTCTCCGTGTCCACGGGGATGGTGAGGAATGAGCCTGGATGTCAGAAGTGTGCGCAGGCGCCGTCTAGAGCTACATGTTTGGCAATTTTCGGAGGCAATCGCCGCGCCTGTGCAGTACCGGGGGGGGGGGGGGTCATAATTCGGAAGCACTCATGCAGCCCCAGACCATGACACTCCCACCACCATGCTTGACTGCAGGCAAGATACTTGTCTTTGTACTCCTTACCTGGTTGCCACCACACACTTGACACCATCTGAACCAAATACGTTTATCTTGGTCTCATCAGACTAAAGGACATGGTTTTAGTTATCCATGTCCTTAGTCTGCGTGTCTTCAGCAAAATGTTTCCGGGCTTTCTTGTGCATCATCTTTAGAAGAGGCTTCCTTCTGGGACGACCGACATGCAGACCAATTTGATGCAGTGTATGATCTGAGCACTGAAAGGCTGACCCCTTCAACCTCTGCAGCAATGCTGACGGCACTCATACGTCTATTTCCTAAAGACAACCTCTGGATATGACGCTGAGCATGTGCACTCAACTTCTTTGGTCGACTATGGCAAGGCCTATTCTAAGTGAAACCTGTCCTGTTAAACCGCTCTATGGTTTTTGCCGCCATGCTGCAGCTCAGTTTCAGGGTCTTTGCAATCTTCTTTATAGCCTAGGCCATCTTTATGAAGAGCACCAATTATTTTTTTCAGAGAGTTCTTTGCCACAAGTTGCCGTGATGAACTTCCAGTATGAGAGAGTGAGAGCGATAACACCAAATTTCATACCTCCTCCCGGGTGCAACGAATCAAAAAACTCACGGTTCGGATCGTTCCTCAGATCAGAGTCACGGATTGGATCATTTTTTGGATCACCACCATCTTCCCCCCCCCCCCCCACTGTAATGTCGATGTCATCCCCCCCCCACTGTAATGTCCACGTCAACTCCCCCCCCACTGTAATGTCCACGTCATCTCCCCCCCCCACTGTAATGTCCACGTCATCTCCCCCCCCCCCCACTGTAATGTCCACATCATCCCCCCACTGTAATGTCCACGTCATCTCCCCCCCCACTGTAATGTCCACGTCATCTCTCCCCCCCCGCTGTAATGTCCACGTCATCTCCCCCCGCTGTAATGTCCATGTCATCTCCCCCCCCCCCCACTGTAATGTCCATGTCCTCTACCCCTCCCCCTGTAATGTCCACGTCATCTCCCCCCCCCCCACTGTAATGTCCACGTCATCTCCCCCCCCCCCCCCACTGTAATGTCCACGTCATCTCCCCTCCCCCTGTAATGTCCACGTCATCTCCCCCTCCCCCTGTAATGTCCACGTCATCTCCCCCTCCCCCTGTAATGTCCACGTCATCTCCCCTCCCCCTGTAATATCCACGTCATCTCCCCCCCCCCACTGTAATATCCACGTCATCTCCCCCCCCCCACTGTAATGTCCACGTCATCTCCCCCCCCCACTGTAATGTCCACGTCATCTCCCCCCCCCCCCCACTGTAATGTCCAGGTCATCTCCCCCCCCACTGTAATGTCCACGTCATCTCTCCCCCCCCCCCGCTGTAATGTCCACGTCATCCCCCCCCCCACTGTAATGTCCACGTCATCTCCCCCCCCACTGTAATGTCCACGTCATCTCCCCCCCCCCCTGTAATGTCCACGTCATCTCCCCCCCCCCTGTAATGTCCACGTCATCCACACCCCCCCCTGTAATGTCCACGTCATCCACCCCCCCCCCCTGTAATGTCCACGTCATCCACCCCCCCACTGTAATGTCCACGTCATCCCCCCCACTGTAATGTCCACGTCATCCCCCCACTGTAATGTCCACGTCATCCCCCCACTGTAATGTCCACGTCATCCCCCCACTGTAATGTCCACGTCATCCCCCCCACTGTAATGTCCACGTCTTCTCTCTCCCCCCCCCCCCCCCACTGTAATATCCACATCTGTAATACTCACTTTTGTTGCCAACGGTTTAGACATTAATGGTTGTGTGTTGAGTTATTTTGAGAGGACAGCAAATTTACACTGTTATACAAGCTGTACACTCACTACTTTACATTGTAGCAAAGTGTCATTTCTTCAGTGTTGTCACATGAAAACATAATAAAATACTTACAAAAATGTGAGGAGTGTGAGATGCTGTAACTTGAGCTGCAGAACTTTCTTTGTAAAAGGGGATCACACCAAAGAGAGGGATGTTCCCTCTTGGACAGCTGTCACTGGAACAGGTGTCACCATAGAAAGTTTTCGCCTTGGTTCCTGTAACAGTCCCGAAAATATTGTTTTCCGTTTTCTTTTTTGTACTGAAGACAATGGTCACCAGGACCAATAGAGGGCGAGCCTGTGGGGATACAAATGGTAATAAAAAGCTGGAGGAGTCCGAAGTCTTTCCCACTCTATCTAAAACGTTATAAATAGAAAAAAATCAGTTTGCGCCTGTGTTCAGACTATTGCGAACACAGACATTGCATGTCATTCGCACCCGCATTGCTGTGCCGATCATATGCAATGCGAGTTCAGCCATAAGTTGTATGGCTAAACTCGCATTGGATTTGCATAAAAAAGGTGCAGGGAACCCGCACTGGAGTCGGATCGCATGGGTGTTCATAACCATGCAATCCGATTCCACAGTTCGCACTGTGACACTATCTGGGGGTGTCACTTAACATTGTATTGACACCCGCAGCAGTTTGCAGAGGGCAGTGTGATGTGGGAACCGCCGCTGGTTCCAGCATCGCTATAATGTGAACCCAGGCTGAAGGTAACGATTGTGCTTGGGTATAACTTTCCTAATGCTTTACTTCAGGTCAAATACATACTGAAGAATTGTAACTGACTGGAGTATCCAACGGCAGTTTTAAAGATGTCAATACTATACCTTGTCCATGACATTGAATCTTCAAACTTTTTGTTCAGTATAGGTGTAAAATGTTGTGCTGTGCATAGAGTAAACTTGCCGCGTGAAACATTTTGAGGATCATTCCGAAAACCAAGGGCAAACATTTTGTCATTTTCGGTGAGATTGATGAAAATATGTTTCAAATTATTCTTCCTCTAGTTCTGATTTTTCTTTGCAGGAAGACAATTTGCTACTATTGAAGCCTTTTTGAAACCTATTTCTAAAATGCAGTTTGAGTTTTTGTTGTTTCTTTAAAAGGTTGAGGTGTAGTGCTGTAAAGTAACAATGAAAGGGAAGCTGACTTCATAACATCCTGTCAGAACATATCCACATGCGCATGTCTTGCAAAATAGACTATGGAACTAGCAACTGTGTTGTGCGTGTGTGTGTGTGTGTTTTTTTCCAGTCTACAAAATAGATTTTTCATGCAGAACTTTGTAATACGTTTTGCATGTTTTTCTACGTTCTGTGTTAAAAATGTAGTATAGTGCTCTTAACGCTCTGGAAATGTATGGTGTTGGCAGTTTTTTTTTTTTGTACACAATATTGCAAGGTCAGATTAAAACTGATGTCAAGCTGCATCCTAACTGAAATGAGTGCGCAAATGCAACAAGAACACTTTCAATGTTATGCATGACCTTTTGAGTTTGCCCTGTTCCAGTGAGGAAGCTCTGTGCTCTCACACACTACCCACAAGAAAGAGCTGTCATCGTTTGCTTAAAGGGGTTGTAAAGCAGATAGTGCTGCAGCCCCCCAGTGCCCCCTTCTCTTTTTTTTTTTTTTTTATAACTTACCTGAACCCGGTTTTCTTCTCCCCAGGGACGAGCACACCAGCTCTAGTTGGTGTTTTGTGTCCTCATTGGATAGATTGATAGCAGCACGGCCATTGGCTCCCGCTGCTGTCAATCAAATCCAATGAAGCCGGGACGGGGCTGAGTCCGGCTTTCTGTGTCTATGTACGCAAAAGCCGGACTCTGGAGCACGCACGTGTACCCCCAAGGAGAGTGCTTATCATACGTGGTTTCCCGATGCGGGGAGGAGCTACCAGTGCTGATGAAAGACCCCAGAAGAGGATTGGGGCCACTCTGTGCAAAGCAAACTGCACGGTGGCGGTAAGTACGACATGATATGTTTAAAATTAATTCTGTGCATTAACATAAAAAAACTTTGGTGTGTAGAATCCCCCCCAGCATCCCCTAACTACTTGCCTGATCCCCATCTCTCTCCAGAAATGTCCAAGAGTGTGTAAGCCATCTGGGACACTCCTCCTGATTGGCTGAGACAGCAGCGGTGCCATTGGCTCCCATGGCTGTCAATCAAAGTCAGATAAATCAGGGGAGAGGAGGCGGGCCGGTTGTCTGAATGCACATGGAGCTCTGACTCGGCTAGGGTGCCCCCATAGAGAGCTGCAGGCTGAGGGGGCACTTGATAGGAGGGAGGGGCAAAGAGACCAGGGAAAGGGAGGAAGTAGGCTGCTCTGTGCAAAACCACTTGCACAGAGGAGGTAAGTAATAACCTATTTGTTTAAAAAAAAAGAGAGAGAGATTTTACAATCACTTTAAGCTTCTTCCACTTCCTGCATCTTTCTCATTTGGTCAGTGATGCTCATTTCCTGTACATTCACAATGGAGTTGCATGTAGGCAGCTTAAAAAGGCTACCAAAAATGGAAAAGTGTTTGGGTGAAAAGACCTTCAAACTCTTCTACAAATGGTCATACTGATTCTCTAGCTTTAGTTATTTGAGCAATTTAACTCATAAGTATGGAAATGAGGACTGAGCTTTTTTTATTATTCAAAGTGTTTTACAGCCAGTGGAGCAGTGTAACGGCAATAACCAGCTCTTTATCTTGCATCCCAGGACTAGGTTCACTTTATCTCCACGATGATAGGGTTATGCTGCCACCTTCAGATGACCCTTTGGTTTGCTGTAACTGCTTATGGTGTTCTCTGGAATTCAGCTTCACTTTGTTACTTAAGTCCATCTAAATCTGCTACCACTACTCTCCCCCTGATTGACAATGCAGCTGTCCAAAGGTGTCTGCTTTACTACCATATCCAGAATGCAGAGACACCCTAAGACCAGAAGGATATTCCTGGCAGGATCACCAGGTGAATTAAGGGGGGGGGGGGCGCAAATGCAGCCGCTGCATCTAAGGATTAGTAAACTGAAATATATTTATATTTTTCTTTTTGGTTTTTAATACTGCTTGAAGACTAATGTTTTGGTAGCTAGGGGCAAAGCAGAATCTACGTCTGAAGAACCCCAGGGTCAGGGTTTATCTCACATGCAAAGGGTCTTTGTAAGCTTTCTTGCAGAAATTGTTTGGACCAATTTGCAGCTGTCACTTCTAGAGTACCCCACCCTCCAAAGGTTGCAGGATTCAGAGTCTGGCATCCCCAACATACTCAATCCTTCCCTGTGCATCCTCATTTTAAGTATGTTTTGTATGTGGACTGGGCTCACCCTCACAGGGTGCGTTCTGCCACAAAGGTTTAATCAGCAGTACCCCATGGTAGATATGGCAGTTTATTCCAGCAAGACCCTTACATGCCCAGTGGATGAGCTCCCAGTATTCAAGGATGCCTCAGCAGCTTTACGACTGGCAATTCGAGCTGTTGGCATGTGTCAAAGCCTTAAGCCACCCATAGCCCTTTTGAATCTCCGCTGGTTCAGCAGGTCCATAGATTTTATAGTTTTGTAATGCTTGTATGTATTAGCAACTGCATAGAGAGGAACACTTGTGCGTAGGCCAAATACTGGTCAGTAAATTCATGCCATTGCCTGCCTTTCCAATGATCCTCTACTGTTATAACAAAAAAAAGAAGAAAAAAATATATTTCTTTAGTCAATATCTTTCATCTTCACTGCTTCTCTTCCTATTAAAGCCTGATTTGTAGGTGTGTCAATTCAAGAGCAGCAGCAGTGCTCAGTTGTCCCAAACATCTGAGTGGTGAATTCACCTGTCGCATGCTGAAGTCATTAGCAGGCGCCTTGGTCGCTCACCCTAGCTCCAGAAGCATCCACACATATGAGTAGCACAGATGGAGCTCTGTTAGTGGGCTTGCCTTGTAAAATGTGACATGCCTGCATTCCTAGGAATGGCACTTGTTTCCAGTATGTACAGCAGTGGAAGGAGGGAGGCACGCTGTGGGCCACGCAATCCCAGTTATAACAGTACATAGAAAGATGGGACAACATGCAAAATTAACTTTTGTCCTCTAAGGGACTGAAGCAACAAAATGAAAAGTTGATTTCTTTAAAGTGATTGATTATGAATATTGCCACAGTCAACTACCCCAGACTCTGGGCCAGCTGACTGTGGTAATATTCATAATATGGGTACCTGGCTCAGATTGTGGTAGTATTCATAATATTTTATAAGGGACAGTGGTTTCCGGTATTTTAAGTCCACTCGTCTACAGCTGATTATTTTTTTTTTAATTGACCATTTTAAAGAATCGTGAGAGAATCGTGATCTTTGTTCTAAGCAAAATAATTGCGATTCTCATTTTTCCCAGAATCGTGCACCTCTACTGTAAACCAGAGGTCTACATTCTAAACAAGGGGCTAGTTTACTGTCCTTCATACTTTAGGGGTGGGCTAAACTGTGGCCAGTAGGAGAAGATAATGTCCCGTCATTGGTATTAGGGGAGTAATAGTGCCCTATCATTGGTTTCAGTGGAAGGTATGGTGCCCCGTCGTTGGTTTCAGTGGGAGGGATAGTGCCCTGTCAGTGGGGAGTTATAGTGCTCCATTATTGCACTCAGTGGAGGCAATAATGCCCCAATGGCCAGATAAAAGCAAGCAAAGGGCTGTATCTGGCCCCTGAGCCACAGTTTGAAGACCACTGCTGTAAACGAGTTAAGGGTAGCCAGGAAATGTGAGGTGTTCTGGCCACTGTAAAAAAATAAATAAGAGCAACAAATACTGTAGCTGCTGACTTTTTTTTTTTAATGTCCAGACACCTACCAGTCCAGAGATCGGCACTGTTCTCGCCCAGGCCGGTTTTTAAACTGCCAAAAGTGTCAGTGAGGCATAAGACTGGAACTTTCCTTCGTGGGTCCCCTATCCTCACCTCATTTGCTTTTTTTTTTATCAAAAAGGTGTTTATTGAACAAGTAAATAAACAAAAATTTCCAATGTACAAGTACATAAAAGAACCGTTCATCTACATATCATTTATATGAAGACATTTGCCTCCCATGCATCACATAACCATGATCTCCCAGCATCCGTCAGATACCACGCCAACCTCCCACCGACACCGAGCGCAACAGTCTAGGTAGAAATACGGTACACATTACCCATCATAGACATTGCAAAATTCTGGACATCACAAGCTGTTTTGGGCTTAGACCAGGTGTATCCAGCCACCGTGACCATATCCATTTAAACCTGCCCGGGCACCCCCTATGCTGGTAAATCTATTTTTCCATAATAAGGGTGTTCCCCATATAAGTTATCCATGAGGAGTGAGTGGGTTGTGAGGCGGACTTCCATCCTGTTGAAAGTAATTTCCTGGCTTGAAACAGCGCTCTAGAGATTGCCACCTTGATCAATTCATCTGGGATCGCGTCATCCAGAACCCCCAGTATACAACACATAGGGTCAGTAGGAATCTTAGTTTGAAACACCAGGTTGAGTCCCCACCACCTCACTCCAGTATCTGTGCAACTTCGGGCATCGCCACAGAAGATGTATAAGATCCCCGTCATGCTGCTAACATTGGCAGCACAACGGATCTGCCACTCTACCCATCCTATGGAGTTTTACTGCAGTGTAATGTATTCTTAGTATTATATACAATTGAGAAACTTTTTGTGCTACGTTCAAAGAGCAAGTGGCTATGGATTGGAGAGCTTCTTCCCATTGGTCACCCGTAATCTGGCCGAGCTCCCGTTCCCACGAAGACGCTCCCTTACATGGGTAAGCCCTCAGATGTCCAGATAGTAACATTGGGATATAATCCCTTTGGTCTCAGTGGTAGATTGCAGCACATGGAATACAGGAGTGGGCAACAATGTCCACTTCCCCGCATCCCCCTGCGCCGCAATGGCATGCCAGAGCTGAAGGTACGAGAACCACATAGTGGCTGGGAGGTTGAAGGTAGCTTGTAGTTCAGGGAAGGATAGCAGTCTGCGGTTGTGAAATATGTGAGACAGCTTAGTCACACCATGGGCTCTCTATCGGGGCTCCTGTTGCAACTTAGCCAGCTTCTTCATATGAGTGGTTGCCCCAGATTGGGCTAAAGTCCGTGAACCCCCAGTACAATAGCTGGGGCATCAGCATCATTTTAATTAAGTTGGCCTTGCCCGCCAGTGACATTTTAAGGTAATTCCAGGTTTTAATCTTATCTCGAAAATGAGACAACGGGGTACACATTGAGGGAGCAGCATTCCGAGATCTTAGGTGAAATTTGCACCCCCAGATACTTGAAGCTGGTAACCACCGGGATGGAACAAGAGGCCGGGAGATGCACCTCCCAATCTTCATCCTGCATCATCAGGGCAGATTTAGACCAATTTATGGTTAGGCCAGTAAAGTGACCAAACTGCGTTATTATTGACATAACCCCTGGCAGTGAGAGGCTGGGATCTTCCAGAAAGAGTAACATGTCGTCCGCATATAACCTAATTTTTTCATGTAGAGTTCCATACCTAAATCCACATATCTGGGTACTTGACCTCACCAGGGCCGCCAGCGTTTCTAAAGCAATTGCAAAGAGCAGGGGAGACAGCGGGCATCCCTGCTGCGTTCCCCTACCCAGAGCAAAGTCAGGTGACATTTTGTCCGCCATCCTAATGGTTGCCTGTGGGAACGCATAGAGTAGCCGAGTCCATGCCACAAACCGGTCTCCAAAGCCAAACTTGATTAGCACTACCCACAGGTACCTCCAACGGACAGTGTCAAATGCCTTGTTGCCATCAAGGGATAAGAGAGCCCTGCATCCCCCATTATCCGCTTGAATTTGCATGTTCATGTAGAGTCTCCTTAGGTTAGTAGCCGTGGACTTTTGTGGCATAAAGCCAGCCTGGTCCTGGTGGATAATGGAGGATATTATCCCATTGACCCGAAGCGCCAGGACCTTTGCAAGGATCTTCACTTCGCTCTAAAGCAATGAGCTAGGCCTGTAGGAACCTGGGTCAACCGGATTCTTCCCTGGCTTTAGTAACAGAATCACATTTGTCAGGGAGGGTACCTTCCTCCAACGAGGCATTGAAAACTTTTAATAGTTCTGGCAGTAGGTGTTCACCATACTGAGTGAACACCTCTATGGGTAAGCCATCCTCTCCAGGTGCCTTGCATGTGGGGATAGAGCAGGCTGCCACCTGCAGCTCCTCTAAACTAATCGTGGCATCTAGTTGCTGTCTCGCCTCAGCAGACAGCGAGGGTAAATCTATATGGGTCATATATGTAGCTAGTTCCTCATCAGCCCATTTGCTTAGCATTTCAGTGGTATAACTTGTCCCCCAACACTGCTGTAATTATCCCTGAGAAAGATTTTAACTGCTTGCCGACCAGCCGCCGCAGTTTTATGCCGGCAGGTCAGCTCTGCTGGGCGAGATCACGTAGATCTACGTCATCTCTCCCAGCAGCCAATAAGGGCGCGCGCCGCTGGAGGAGCGCACGCTCACCCCCCCCGCTCGCTCCTGACTCCCGCGCCCGCAATCACAGCCGGGCACCCGCAATCGCTCGTTACAGAGCGAGAACCGGGAGCTGTGTGTGTAAACACAGCTCCCGGTCATGTCAGGGGAGAAATGCCTGACCGTCTGTTCATACAATGTATGAACAGCGATCAGTCATTTCCCCTAGTGAGTCCACCCCCCCTACAGTTAGAACACACCCAGGGAACATACTTAACCCCTTCCCCGCCCCCTAGTGTTAACCCCTTCCCTGCCAGTGGCATTTTTATAGTAATCGATGTATTTGTATAGCACTGATCGCTAAAAATGCCAATGGTCCCAAAAATGTGTCCGCCGTAATGTCGCAGTACTGAAAATAAATCGCTGATCACCACCATTACTAGTTTATATATATATATATTTATTAATAAAAATGCCATACAGCTACCCCCTATTTTGTAAACGCTATAACTTTTGCCCAAACCAATCAACAAACACTTATTGCGTGTTTTTTTTTAAAAATATGTAGAAGAATACGTATCGAGGGGGGAAAAAAATGTTTTTTTATATATTTGTGGGGGATATTTATTATGGTAAAAGGTATTTTTTTTTTCAAAATTGTCGCTCTATTTTTGTGTATAACGCAAAAAAAAAAAAAACGCAGAGGTGATCAAATACCACCAAAAGAAAGCTCTATTTGTGGGGGAAAAAAGGACGCCAATTTTGTTTGGGAGCCACGTCGCACGGCCGCGCAATTGTCAGTAAAAGCGACGCAGTGCCGAATCGCAAAAAGTGCTCTGGTCTTTGACCAGCAATATGGTCCGGGGCTTAAGTGGTTAATTGGGCTTTAAAGGGGTGTGTGTGTGTGTGTGTGTGTGTGTGTGTGTGTGTGTGTGTGTGTGTGTGTGTTAAAATGTGATGGTCTTGTAGGTTAGTATGGTTAATGTTCTATGTTTGTTGCACTGTAAAACTTTCTTTTGTACTACAATTTAAATAACATTTTTTTTTAATGTCTCTAGCTCACTAATTCTAGTATCTTTCTGCTCTGATTTAAGGTTTGTGGATGCACTTAGATGTTTGCAATGAGCACTGTGGCTGGCATGCCCCAGTGTTTTGGATCCCGATGCAGAGGACTCCATAGTTATCGAATTTATCAGAAGCGAACGTCATGAGCATAGTGGTCCCTTTGCGGGTTAAGACAGCAGAGACTCTATATTTAGAAATGGCTGCTGGTTCAGAGTAAGTTGTTTTTTTTGTAAACCTTGGTATAAATGTGCTTTAAATCATTCAGATATTAACATTTATTTAAATTGGATATCCTGACAACATTGTTCATATAATGCGGAGCCTAAAAATTTGTTGAATGTTGTCTGTGTCCCTCTTGGGGAAATTTCTTCTGCTGGCCAATGACACTAGGGCCAAAAAAATGGAGTGCAAGTCTCGCAATGGGGGCAACGATCACTGGTGAGTATAAATCTTTGTGGGAAGATGTGCACACTGTTCCTGTTTGTCTGTGGGTGGGATGTGGAAGAGCAACTCCCTGACTTGGCAGTAAAAGATGGCAGATTCAAATAGTTACTTCTCTGCACTGGCCCTTCTGGGAGCTGCCAACCTAAATCACCTCACCGTGTAAGAAAAGAAAATGTAATATAAACCCAGAGAATGACTGTGTCCATACGTTTTTAAGATCATAATAATCTCAGACACTATTTAAATCACTTTTTTACCTTGCATTCTTCACCTTTTTCTCAGGACTGCTGCCAAGTTGAAGCACGTAAGGGCGATAAGTGACTTTAATAGTGTCTGGCATTGTTTTGATCTTCAACTTGGTGGGATAGGAGTGCTATCATTTTCTGGGTTTATAGTAAAACATGACAGGTTCAACCTTTTCTCTACTGCAGTGTTTCCCAACTCCAGTCCTCAAGGCACACCAACGGGTCATGTTTTCAGGCTTTCCATTATTTTGCACAGGTGATTTGATCAGTTTCACTGCCTTAGTAATTACCACAGCCGTTTCATCTGAGGGAAATCCTGAAAACATGACCTGTTGGTGTGCCTTGAGGACTGGAGTTGGGAAACACTGCGGTCTACTGTATCCATAAACTAAAACAGAAACTGGATCTCCAGCTTTTAATGAGGTTTAAATAGTTTGTTTGGACCAATTTGTTTTCGAAGGTACAGGGTTCTGGGAAATGTTTGAAAATGATTAAGGTCCACTTTTGCTTGCGATTTATAGACCTCTAAATATCAGGGAATACTGTTTGTTCCTTGGCCTTTGTCTCTCTGGACATGACCCAAGTCTGGTTCTGACTACCCTCAAGGGACAGGTTTGTGCCTTTTTTTTTTTTTTTCCATTCTTTTCCAGAAACCTCTTGCTTCACAATCCTTAATCAAGACTTTTGCTCAGGAAGTTGCACATATTCACCCCTCTCCTTTGGGAGACCTTGCATGTAAGGTTTCCTTTCTAGTAGCTATTATATCTGTTAGGCTTGTTTTTGAGCCGACAGCCATTTCTTTTACTGGACAAGATAATCTTGAAGCAAAGATCTTCTTTTTTTACCCAAGATGATTTTTTTTATTTTTTATTTTTTATTTTTTTTCATTCCACCTCAGTGAAGCTATTGTCCTGTCTCGCTCTGAAACATTCCAATGAAATTTCCCTGCACTGCTTGGGGGTTTGTCAGGGCTGTTGGGCTCTACAGCTTCTGTTTGCAAGCCTGAGAACTTTTCCAGGGTTTACACCCTTAGGGAACAAGTTCCTCCCTTTCCCTTGCAGTTCTCAATCCACCAGATCTATTGGTGTGTCTCTTGGGCTATCCAGCATTAAGCTTCTGTATCTGAGATTTGCAAGTCTGCCACGTGGTCTTCTGTTCACACATTCTCTAGGTTTTACCACAAGATTCGGGGACAAGGCGATTCAAGCTGTTTTCTGATCCCCATTTTTTTGTTCAGGCTCTTGCCTTTTGTTTTTTTTGTTGTCCTGTTATATAGTTTGGTTGAATTTTTTTGACAATCCTATATTCACAATTCTATACCCACAGTTGATGAGGTTGTCAGTTTGTTGTGTTGCCCTACACTCAGTTAATTGCTTGGGTATGGCCCATGATCTGTCCTATGCTGTACTCCCAAAATGAGGATTTTACAGGCAAGTCCAAGGGAGGGTTAAAACCTCTGTCAGTGGTGGAGTGGGTATTTTTTCATGCTCTCTGTCCCATTGGGGGGATTTCCCTTCGCTTCCAGTCCCTTAGCTGCAACAAGTAATGAGATACCTGAAAGTCAGTAGGGTCCTCAAAACTAGTGTTCCCATTGGAAGTTTTAGACTCTGTCCCTGTTCTGGTCAACATTCAAAACTTTGGAATTTTTACCTTACTTTTTAGTGATAATGGTCACGGGGACAAATAGAGTTTGACTGTCCCTAACAGGGACAGAAACAACACTAAAATCCTGCCATACTTTACCGTGCTATGTCACGCATAGACCTAATCTATGACAGTGGTGGGATGCTCTCCCGGGTCCATGAAGTAGATATTTTACTGAGGGGAATATCAGATCATGCCCCCTATGCTGTGTAGTTTCCAAACCCATATGCCCCCTTCATAAAGATTATGGTGGTTATCTCCCTATTGGATCTCAGATCCTATAGTAGAGACTGAAGTCTCCACGCACATAAAAGACTTCTGGTTGACGAATGTAGGCACTGCTGCATTTAATAGTACGTGGGACACATTTAAGGCCTATATTAGGGGTTCCTACCAGTCCTCCATCTCTAGAGCCAGGCAGAATGCATCTGTCGCACTTGCTGAAGCCAAGGCTCAGACTCTGGAGTCCCGATACGTGTTATCCCAAAACCCTCTACTCCTCCAAGGTGGACTACTCTGGGGAGGACCTAAACACCTACCTAGACCAGATCACTTTTCCCACCCTCACTGACACAGCGTGTGAACGTCTTGATGGCTTCATAACTGTGGAAGAGGCCCAGCAGGCAATCGGCGATCTACAGGCAGGTGTGGATGAGTTTCCCCCTGAATTCTATAAGCAGTATGGAAAGCAACTGACACCTAAGCTTCATGAGATGATAGTCAAGACTTTGATGAAAGGGACACTCCAAGCCTCCATGGGGGAGGCGGTCATAGTGGTTATACCAAAACCAGGCAAGGACCCTGAGCTGTGTACCTCCTACCGACCTATCTCATTGCTCAACACTGACGCCAAGATTCTTGCCAAGATCTTGGCGCAGAGACTGAATGAAGTTATCCTTACCCTGGTCCATGAGGATCAAACCAGATTTATGCTGGGCAAAGGCACGGACATACACCTGCGGCGGCTGTACACAGTTCTGGGTAAACATCTTGCCCCCTCTGATGCAGTGGCCTCCCTGGATGCTGAAAAACCATTAGACTCGGTTGAATGGGTCTATCAATGGGAGGTCCTGCTCCACTTTGGCTTTGGCCCTAAGTTTATTTCTTGGATGAAGGCCCTCTAATTCCCCAAGAGCTAAAGTGCGCACCGGGTCGGTCTTCTCTGCCCTCTTTTTTGCCTCCATAGGGGAACAAGGCAGGGATGCCCACTCTCCCCAGCGCTTTTTGCACTAGCTATAGAGCCAGTGGAGATCCTTTTGCGCTCCGCACCGGCTGTCCGTGGCATCTCCATAGGTCCTGTAGAAGAGACGATCTCCCTATATGCCGACGATACCCTTTTGTACCTTAGAAACACTACCACCTCATCGAGGGATGCTCTCCTACTTATAAACGCCTTTGGCAGGTATTTGGTCGTTCGAGTTAACTGGGGAAAGTCTGTCCTGTTTGCACTACACCCCTCCGATGACAGGCTGCCGATAGACACTCCACTGCAAAAAGTATCCCAATTCAAGTATCTGGGAGTAGTCCTAGAGACATCTCCCAATTTTATCCCTCTTAATCTAAATCCGGTACTGTCCTCCCTGCCTAGGAAGTGTTCTGCCTGGAGGACTCTACCCCTCACCCCTGTTGGCAGGGTCAATCTTGTTAAAATGTCTGTACTGTCCAAATTCCTCTACCTGTTCAGACAAACCCTGGTCCCCATTCCGCATGTGTTCTTTCAGAAACTAAACGGCCTGCTTGTCTCTTTTGTGTGGAACGGGGGGAACCCCCAGGATGGCATAAACTACTCTCCAGCTCCCAGTTGCGCTGCTGGGTTCCTACTCCGGAACCTGATACACAGGGGTCCCAGATCTAACCCAAATATTACCCCATCGATGCGTGTTACGTTGCAGGTCTGGGAGACGGTAAGGGCCAAAGTAGAGGAATCCAACAGTTGGTGGAGAGTTGTGCACTTTCGGTCCATCCCGGACCCTGTGATATGGTCCCGATATGGTATCGGAGTGCTGGCGGATATTGTCTGTTCAGATAGGCTGCGTGCGTTTGACCTAAAGAGAGAGCGCGGATTGCCTAACTATACGTTCTTCAGGTACATCCGGCTATCGGGCACAATTCCCCCACTCTATTACGTTGGAGGCTAATGGTGTTGAGCGCATTTTGGTTCTGGCTGTGGGCCTAAAACCCCTGTTGGCCCTCTACTCTGAATTTATTGCCCTAGATATCTCTGCAGTCTTTTGGTTGTTCTAAAAATGAAGGCGGATATACCTGCTCTCGCCGATGATGACTGGAAGGAGGGTGGGGTGTTCAGCAATACCTTCCCCTCATGATCTTCGCGAGGGATAGGTTCACCCAGCTTAGGTTTATTCATCGTGCTTACTATTCACCAGAGCACATAGCCAAGATGTACCCTGACAGGTGTGCCCTCTGCCCTAAATGTACCTCAGTAACAGGCTCTTTCTTCAATGTCCTATGTTCCTGTCAACGTCTCCAACTCATCTGGAAGGGGGTAGTGGCCGATTGTAACTCTATAGGCAAACTACAAGTTCCTTATGACCCGCTGTTACTGGGTATTTACACATTGGAAGCAACACAGGCTAAAAAAGTGTTTGTATTCTACACAGCCTTCTACGTAAGAACGGTCCTCCTAAAATGGAACACTCTAGTGGATGCATCCCTCATCCCTGACTACATTCGATACAGGATCAGGTCCACAGCTACAGATCTACCAGCCTACGGGGGATCAAACCCCCATACCCTCCTGTGCCTTCCGTGTAATATCCTCAACTGTTACACTTGATCTGTTACACCAATTGTGGAATATTGGATTTCTGTCTTTCCCTGCTTATGATATCTAAGTGCAATGTACTTATTCGGTTAAGCTAGATTCACTGAACTGATGACGGCTACTGTTCTGTGAAATTATCGTTTCTGCTATTGATACGGATTGTCGAATGTACCACTTTTTTTATGTGTTTTGTGTTTTATACAAAATAAAAAACGTTATGTTAAAAAAAAAAAAATAAAAAATAAAAACTGCCATACTGTAATTCCTTTCTAAACTATTAAAAACCGAAATATTTGCCATCAGTTTTGGTTGGAGTGCTGTTGCAACTGAAACATACAGTCTATCTTTTTAATGCTAATGTTCTAATAGGACTGAATTGGTACGGTTTACCTATATTTGTGTCCACTATGCCAGATAATGCTGTGTGGGCACCTGAAGGACCAATAGAACAGAGCTAGCTTTTACAGTGCCTTGAAAAAGTATGCATACCCCTTGAAATTTTCCACATTTTGTCATGTTGCAACCAAAAACGTAAATGTATTTTTATTGTGATTTTATGTTGAAGACCAACACAAAGTGGCACTTAATTGTGAAGTGGAAGGAAAATTATAATTTTTTTTTTTTTTTACAAATATCTGAAATGTGTGTTGTGCATTTGTAATCGGTCCCCTTTTATCTTGATACCCCTAACTAAAATCTAGTGTAACCAATTTCGTTCAGAAGTTGCCTAATTGGTCCACCTGTGTGTAATTTAAAGGGGTGGTAAAGGTATAAAAAAAATCCCTAAATAGCTTCCTTTACCTTAGTGCAGTCCTCCTTCACTTACCTCATCCTTCGATTTTGCTTTTAAATGTCCTTATTTCTTATGAGAAATCCTCACTTCCTGTTCTTCTGTCTGTAACTACACACAGTAATGCAAGGCGTTCTCCCTGGTGTGGAGAAAGCCTCTTGAGGGGGGGGGGGGCGGGCGAGCAGGAGTGTCGGGACGCCCACTTACACACAGCTCCTTTCTCTATCTGCAAAGTAGAGAGCGTCCTGACCCTCCTGCTCGCCCCCTCCCCCTCAAGAGGCTTTCTCCACACCAGGGAGAAAGCCTTGCATTACTGTGTGTAGCTACAGACAGAAGAAGTGAGGATTTCTCAGGAGAAATAAGGACATTTAAAAGCAAAATGGAAAGATGAGGTAAGTGAAGGAGGACTGCATTAAGGTAAAGGAAGCTATTTAGGGAAACATTTTTTTACCTTTACAACCCCCTTTTAATCTTTGTATAAATACAACTGTTCGGTGAAGACCTCACTGGTTTGTTAGATAAAGTTGTGGAGAAGTTTAGGTTATAAAAAAATATCTATATCTCCCAAGCGTTGAACTTCTCATGGCATACTGTTCAAGCCATCATATGAAAATGGAAAGTGTATGACACAACTACAAACCTACCAAGACTGGCCACCCCCCTAAACTGACAGGCTGGACAAAGGGAGAGCATTAATCAGAGAAGCAGCCCAGAGGCCCATGGTAACTCTGGAGGAGCTACAGAAAGCCACAGCTCAGGTGGGAGAATCTGTCCACAGGACAACCATTAGTCATGCACTCCACAATCTGGCCTTAATGTAAGAGTGGCAAGAAGAAAGCCATTGTTGAAAGAAAAACATAAGAAGTTCTGTTTGCAATTTACGAGAAGCCATGTGGGGGACACCGCAAACGTGGAGCAAGGTGCTCTGGTCAGATGAGTCCAAAATTTAACTTTTTGGCCTAAAAGCAAAACGCTATGTGTGTGCCAGAAAACTAACACTGCACATCACCCTGAACACACCATGATGATGGATTGAACCGTTCTCTGTAAAATGTTCAAAGCTTTGGAATTCTTTTATAATCTAACCCTAATTTAAGCGTCTCCACAACTTTATCCTTGACCAGCATGACCGGTCTTTATGATATGCTTTGTTCAGTAAGGTTCTCTGAGGACTTCACAGAACAGCTGTATTTATACTGAGATTAAATTGCACACAGGTGGACTCTATTTACTAATTGGGTGACTTCTATAGGCAATTGGTTCCACTAAATTTTAGTGGTCGTCTCTCAAACAAAATCCCAATAAGGCATTGTAGGTTGGCAATTGTGTATACAAGAGAATGATGCATGGGACATCAGTAGTCCACAGAAACTTCTGAAGACTAAAAAATTCAAACCCCTTTTGGTGCCTGTATCTGGGGCTTATGTTAATTTCTAATATGCTTACATTTATGCCAAGTTTGCTTTAATTATGCTACGTATTCTATCATTCAGAATTGTATTTTCTCTTTCCTTTAGACCTGAATCTGTAGAAGCAAGCCCTGTTGTAGTTGAAAAGTCAAATAGTTATCCACATCATTTATATACCAGCAGTTCTCACCATTCACACAGTTATATTGGCTTGCCTTATGCGGTAAGTATTCATATCCTACCAGTTTAGAATTTTGTGTGCATGTGACGCTGAAATCAAAGTTTGACGCTTTCTGGTTGCCATGATATGTGGAAATGGTCTCCTGGCAGCCAGCTCTGATGTCTTATCTGTAAGCCCCTTCCACTGAGACCTACTTCTCAGGTGACCACTGCATGCAGCTAGGATGTGGGACATACCTTCCCCTGTGCTTTTGTGTAATGTGACATATAGTTACTTCCTGTCAGTTGACTGGACACAAGGGAAGCTGTGCCGTGTTTTGCTGGTCTTTCTGGCCAATAGATTTTTATGTGGGAGAGCTTTGTGACTGCCCCCATGCCCTACCACCAACAGTAAGGTTTAGTGGCAGTAGACACTATTTCAATAATGAAGGCTAGAACAATTGATTATAGGAGTAAGTACTGTATTTATTGGTGTATAACACTCACCTTTTTACCCTGAAAATAGAGGGTAAAATGTGCCTGCGTGTTATACGCAGGGGGCTTTGGATTTTTTTTTTGCTGAAACGTCCCTCTTAAAGTTAGGGTGCGTGTTATACGCTGATAAATACGGTACATATGGTGATGAATTGTGGATGATAGAACTTTTATATATGACTGCTGAAAAGGCAAAAGAAATTGTACATGTACACTCTAATGCAGGCCATACACGGAGCAAATTTCTTTCCACGGATTGCAGGAAAGAAATGTGATACCCCCATCAACAGATAGTGTTGACAGGTGAATCCCTCCCACTGAGCTACTGTATTCTCCCGACAGGAACAGTGATTAGCTGCTAGTGATAATCGCATGTAAAAATCGCAAGTTGATTGATCAACTTGATACATTCAGTCTGCCCACACAGTTCAATTATATTGGAGCCCTGTGGATCATGGGTCCCAGCTGATATTAGGACCTGGCCCTGCTGGGTATCAAGCCCCACCCCCTTTCCCTTCAGTCGTCTAGTTCTAGACCTACTTTGAGTAGGTTTTAGTATTAAAAAGAAAGGCTTCAAGAGACAGTTAGTTTCCACTTATGTGTGTGCCACTGTGACCTCCAACACACACTTTTGCATGCACAAACTTCTGCACTCAACATCTCTGCACCGATTCATGTTTCTGTATTCCGACCATTATACAAACGGGCACACTTTTTTGAGATCAAGGTTAGAAATAGGAAATTAACAGAATTGACAACATTTTCACATTTTGTTGAAATTTTAATAGGACCACAACTATGGTGCTCGTCCTCCACCAACGCCTCCTGCATCTCCACCTCCTGTTCTTGTTAAGAATGAAGTGAACATATTTACTACTCCTCACTTTGATGAGACTTCCAGTGCTACAACCATCAGCACATCAGAAGATGGAAGTTATGGGTCAGATGTCACCCGATGTATTTGTGGTTTCACCCATGATGACGGTTATATGATTTGTTGTGACAAATGCAGGTATGTAAGAACTGTAGGCAGTATATGTTACATTTTTGTTTGAACATGAAGTGATTTTATGTAATCTATTTTTATTATGCAGCTCCCGGTTTGAGAGGTAGGGCACGTTGCTCTTTTCCTTATGTCGTAGCCATGTCCTGTTAATTGCAACAGCCTACTATTGATGCTGCCTACCTGTGCAAATTATGGGATTCTGTAAACCTTTTGGGAGTATTTTGACAAAATTGACTTGTCTACAGCTGAGATACTAGTCTGGTAACCGTAACTTAGCCACTTGACGCCCGCGCTATAGCCGAAAGAAGAAGCTTCCTTTGGGAGGGCATACATGGTAGTCCTCCCGTTTTCGTGCTGTGGTCTCTGAGTCCTTGGGACCGGGCTGATCACAGAGCAGGATAAAGGGCCAATCACAGTGGGCCCTTTACCACATGATCAGCAGTCAGCCAATGACAGCTGATTACGGAAGTAAACAGAAGCTGGTTACCGGTTTTATTTTTTTAAAGACAGTTTATTGCTGTAACCGCTTAAAAATATTTGCTCTAGAGTTTGGCTTTACATTTAGTCACTAATGCAAACCCCATCAAAGTCTACTTTTCCATCCAACACCACCATTTCCATTGTTTGACAATGCTGCTGTCCAAAGGTGGTTATAATGCTCCATAGATACAATGGAGGAGTGAATTTAGCCATCCTAAGACAGGAGGTGGCCAGTCAGACAAAGGAATAAAAGCCTGAAAAATGAAACTAATGCACCCACCTCTTATCATTGGTAAACTACAATATAGAATGTGTATTTGGGTTTAGTTGAGCTTTAAACTCTCCAGTGAGGAACTTGTTAAGCTCGGCATACAAAAATAAATGCCAACTTCAACAGCATTTTAATGTTGCTAGTGAATTTCTTATTTTTTTTTCCTGATTTTTCCTTCTGGAATGCTGAGTGGTTAGCCCCTTTTGCCTAGTGGCACTGTGGTCCGGGGGTTTGATTCCACCTAGGACAATATTCATGTCGTTTGTTTCCTTGCCACCTGCCATACACTGTTATATTTTAGCTGATTAAAAATGGTCCTAATACTGGCCTTGCACTTGGCAGTCTTGTTATTTCAAGCAGCTATTGATTCCAAAAATGTCCAAGCAGATTAAGACCATTTACCATCAACAGTTCCAGCCTATTTGTTTTAAGAGTCTGTTGCTATGTGATCTCTGAAATTGCTATAAAATTGCCCAAGTATGATTAGCCTGAATTCCATATTCTGTTAGTCCCAAACTGTGCTGAATAGAGAGAGAGGGTTAGTTGCAAAGCATACAACTGTACCCTGTAAAACTGAAATGTTTTAGGTACAACTAAACCCCGGAGCAAAAATGTAATATATCGTATACTATCATTCCTTAGCGGTAGTGAATACATTTGTTTGTTTTATTTTGTGAGTCCAAATTCATTTGATATTGTGCCAAGACAGCCAAGTAATTTTGGGGGTCAAAATCGTGCCCAACGATCAGAAAACACAGTGGAAAACATATATACATGCATCCATAAATACCTGCATATACTGTGTGTATGTGTGTGTGTATGTGTGTATATGTATATGTGTGTGTGTGTGTGTGTGTATATATACACACACGCGCGCCAAGTAATTAAGATGAAGAAATTGAAAGAATATTACATGGTAATGAGGTTAATTAGTAAAAATATTATCGGATTCTACATGGTTGGTTAGATGCTTTCGCACGATTTTATACATGTAACTGAAATAATACACATGAAAACAAACCATTTATTATAAAATGTAATTCGTCATTAATGCACAGATGTCTTAAAAAATAAATAAAAGCAACACAGACCAAAAGAACCCTTAAAAAAAGCTATAAAACCCTAATATGACAGCCCAATCAAAATATATAATAGTATACCTAAAAAATACGTACTTAAAATGTTAAACTGATAAACTAATACTGCATATAGAAGCTATATTTAAAAAAAAAAAAGCATATGAAGGCTATGCAAAGAAATACCCACAGAAATTGTAAGTGGACAAGACCATTCTACAAGCTCAGGGAGAAAAAAAAAGTTACTACGATTTTAAAAGACCCTCAAAGACATTTCAAAACCAGTCATTTGAAACCTGAGTAAGACCTGAAAGTGGCTTATGCATACCTTTTTAGTTAAAAATTAGAACCTTGAGTGGACTCAGGCTTTCCTGTTTTGAATCTGTCTCAGGAAAAACATATGGGCATTTTATGTGAGAACTATAGTGACCAACAGATAAGTACAATCAAGTATATTGAGAGGATAAACTCTACCTCGGCAGGCAAGCTGATTGCTGGATTGGAAGAATTCCTGGACAGCAGTATCTGCATTGGCAGTCAAAAGAAGCCAGTCATGTTTGAGACCCAAATTTAAATAGAAAAGGGGAGGAGATAACCTGCTGGAGTATCCACTGGAGGGTTGCCTTGTCTGTTGTGAGGAGCCTAACCTGAGCCAGTGGGCTCTCCAAATGTTTTTTTTTTGCCCTCTCACCACTTTGTATAAACTCATGCCAAAGTCCTAGCGCCTCTTGGATGTCCCTTCTTTTTTTTTTTTTCTCCCCATGGCGATAATCACAACAGTTTTAGCCTGGTGACTATGCTCTTTGCTCAACAGTATCTTGAGGGAGCAATGTTTTGTTGAGTGGCAACCATGAGGACAGGAAGTGTGGTACTGGCAGGATCACCAGGTGAAAATTAAGGAAAAAACATGTGGGGCAAAAGAAATAGAGAGCCACGGTCTATCGCTGCTGTTAATGTGTGGCTTCTGCTCTGTGTCCCTCCTTAAGCTTTCTGTGTGTGTGGTGCTCCGAATGCAGAAAATGCTTAAGTCATATACGTTTTTATTAAAAAACAATAGAATACAAATAATCTCCCTTTAAGAAACTGCAAGAAATTCCTCCCTGATGTTCCTATTAGTTTGTAAAGTATTAATGAGACATGGATTTCTATATTCTAACTTTAAATCATGGTTTTCCCTTTAATATCTTTCAGTGTATGGCAACATATAGATTGCATGGGCATTGATAGACAAAATATACCAGATATCTATTTGTGTGAGCGCTGTCAGCCTCGGTAAGTGATGTATTATGCTTATTAGCTTTTCTCTTTGCACATTTATGGAGGTTTACAATATTATAATGTTTAATATATTTTTATAATTTCTGCTGTTCTGTACAAAAAAGTAACGCGTCTATATTGTTAACCCATTGATGCCTATTTTGCTGTATATTTCTTGCCATTACCATGCGTTGCCACCAAAGAACAACCTAAAATCTTCTACTCCTGACCTGTATAGGAATACCACATGAAGCCCAAGAGAAAAATATTGCATTTTTTTTCTTTTTTTACCTAAAACACATGGACACTGACCTTATTGTTTATGCTGAGCCTAACACTAACCTAGACCAAGCCCTGTTCCAATTACTTTATAATTATTATTTAACAGGCTGTTTTATTTTGGGCTTCTCTTCGTTCAGAGTGGGAAAACTGTGCGGGGGAGTCTAAAACATGTGACCACTGTAATTTGGCTATTACAGTGATCACATGATCAGCAGCTTGTCCTTTCCACTCATGCTGGTTAGTCCAGGAGCTGTTGGTGACAGTTCTGTTTACATGTTGGAGGCAGTTGATCCCCCCCCCCCCCCCCTATGTACACGTAAAACGGATCAGCCAAAATGTTATCACCACCTACCGAATAAAGGGTTACTAAACCCACAACAGTAAAATCGACCTCTATATGCAAGAAAGTATGCTTGTTATGCTCACTGTAGGTTAATCTTCCACATTGCGTAAAATGGCTGTTTGATCCTGTCTTCTCTGATCCCCCCCCCCCTCCCCTTCTTCCACTTTCCCTAGTCCATCTCCTGATAGAACAGAGCATTGGGGGCACTCTGCACATGCTCAGGTTGGTGTGTATTGCTAGAGATTTTTTATTTTCTTAGGAGAGTGCATGTGATCAGCACAGGGCCAATTGGCACTGTCCAGACTAAGGGTAAGAGGTCCTGCAGCCTTAGGACAATCGGGGGTGAATGAAAACTCCTCCTACAAATTTAACCGGACACTGATAGAAGTCACAAGACTGCTATATACTGCTGATGAGAATATGTGTTTAGCAGTTTATATTTACTAAAATGATTGCATTGTAATGTTCTGTGTACTGTAGGAGACCAGATGTAGTAAATGCAGGGTCCTGGGTTTAGTAACACTAAGTAGGTTCCCCTTTGGCCGCCAAAACGGCTTTGATTCATCAAGGCATGGATGCCACTAGACCTGTGAAGGTATGCTGTGGTATCTGGCACTAAGCTGTCAGTAGCACATCCTTTAAGTCCTGTAAGTTGCGAGAGGGGTCTTCATGGATTTGACTTGTTTTTCCTGCACACCCCGCAGTTGCTTGATTTGATTAAGATCTGGAGAATTTGGAGGCCAAGTCGACAGCACAAACTCGTTGTGTTCCTCAAACCATTCTTGAACCATTTTTGCAGTGTGGTAGGGCACATTTTCTGGCTGAAAGAGGCCACTGCCATTAGTGAATTCCATTGCCATTAAGGGGTGTACTTGGCCAGCAACAATGTTTAGGAAGGTGGTTCATGTTGAATGAATGAAAAAACTTGTATAGCGCTACATATGCGAACTGAATCGCCTCAAGGCGATGTTGAGTAACATCCACATGAATGGTAGGACCCAAGTTTTCCCAGCAAAAGATTGCCCAAAGCATCACACTGCCTCTGCTGCCTTGCCTTCTTCCCATATTGCATACTGGTGCCATCTTTTCCCCAGGTAGTTGATGCACATGCACCCTGCCATCAACATGGTGTAAACGGAAAAGTGATTCATCAGACCAGGCCACCTTCTTCCATTGCTCCTTGGTCCAATTCTGATGCTCATGTGCTTATTGTAGGCGCTTTTGGCCGTAGACGCGGATCAGTATGGCACCTTGACAGGCAGCCCCACATACACAACTGTAATGTCCATTTTTGTATCTGCTTTTAACACAACTAAATGGGCAACGTGTTTACTTACCACATAATCTATCTCACCAACTTTCAGATGCCATTGTAACAGGATAATCCATTTTATTCACTCAACCTGTCAGAGGTCATAAAGTTATAGCTGATCGGTGTATATGTAGCACATTTGAAAGAAAGCCCAGTTCGTTGACGCCTCACAACCTTGTCACAGGAATGAGTTAAATATGATGCATTTTCCAGTTTTGCAGCCATATTGAGTTAAATACTACTTTATATTTTGGCATGTTCCTGTTGACATGACATTACTTAAAAGAAAATGTTGGTCATCTTTTCATTTGCCTTTTTACATTTGCTTAAAAATCCTCCCAAGCTCTCCTTGCTTTATGATGTTTAGGAGGGGGCTGTGGAGTAATGTTTGACATAATGAACCCTGTTGGTACTGTTCTGGAAGCTGCTTGTAAACTAGTGTTAAATGCTGTCCTAACAGAGTTAAAACCTTTTTTGGAGCTGGTTTGTATGTTAAAGTATAACAAAAACCTCTTTTTTTTTTTTTTTTTTTTTCTTTTCAATTTGAGTTGAAGAGGGCTTTAATCCTAGTTTTTTTTGTCCCATGTGGGAGATTTCCCTTCACTTTACTGTCCCTTATCCCTAAAAAATGAGAAAAATCACTAGTGTCCCTTTTGGAATATTTCCTTTATTTTACTGTTCTGGGACTTTCTTACATTTTTGGTGATACTGGTTACCAGAACAAATTGAGAGGGAACTTTTCCTTAATGGGGGACACATAGCAGTAAAAAGCTATAACTCCTGTTCAAACTGTGAGACTGACCAGCAATATTTGCAATCTTAAGAATCTATAAAGCATTTAAATAAAATATATTTAATAAAAAAAGGGTTTACTGAATGGGAACACATAAACCTAGTAGGATTTACTCAGATATGACTGCAAAAGTGAACATGCACAGAGGCTTGATCCACCCACCCACTTGGCAGGCATTTTGTCACTGCACCTCCTGAAGAACCTAATATGGCACCCTGATTGAAAGGCTGCATTAGTTCATAAAATAATTTTGAATAACGACGCTTGACTTTTTTTTCCACATTTTGTTTCGTTATGTTACAGCCTTATTTCAAAATGGATTAAAGCGGATGTCCGCTGGGAAAAAAAAAATTATTAAAAGCCAGCAGCTACAAATACTGCAGCTGCTGACTTTTAATATCAGCACACTTGCCTGTCCTGGAGTCCAGCGCGGTCCGCAGCAGAGGACGAGTGATCGCTCGTCACTCTGCTGCCCCCCCGCCATCCTCGGTGAGGGAACCAGGAAGTGAAGTGCTCCGGCTTCACTGCACGGTTCCCTACAGCGCAATGCGCGAGCCGTGCCGTCCCCCTGGCTCCCGCTGTGTTCTGGGAGCCGAGTGTTCCCAGAACACAACGACATGAAAAAACTTTGTTTGAAGTCTTTGCAAATTTGTTTTTATAAAACTAAACAAAAAATCCCATGTACATAAGCGTTCACAGACTTTTCTCAATACTTTAATGAAGCACCTTTGACACCAATTGCAGCCTCAAGTCTTTTTAAGTATGATGCTACAAGCTTGGCACACCTATTTTTGGGCAGTTTTTCCTATTATTTTTTGCAGGACCTCTCAAGCTCCACCAGGTTGAATGGGGAGCATCTGTGCACAGCTATTTTTAGATCTCTCCAGAGATGTTCAATCGGGTTCAAGTATGGACTCTGGCAGGGCCACTGAAGGACATTCACAGAGTTGTCCCGTAGCCACTCCTTTTGTGATCTTGGCTATGTGCTTAGGTTTGTTGTCCTGTTTTTGAAGATGAACCTTCGCCCCAGTCTGAGGTCCAGAACGCTCTGGAGCAGGTTTCTATCAAGCATGTATGTCTCTGTACATTGCTGCATTCATCTTTCCCTCGATCCTGACTAGTCTCCCACTTCCTGCTGCCGAAAAACATCCCCAAAGCATTATGCTGCCACCACCATGTTTCACTGTAGGGATGGTATTGGCCAGATGATCAGTGCCTGGTTTCCTCCAGACATGACACTTGCCATTCAGGCCAAAGAGTTCAATCTTTGTTTCATCAGGTCAGAGCATTGTGATTCTCATGGTCTGAGAGTCCTTCAGGCAAACTCTAGGTGGGCTGTTGAGGGCCTTTTACTTAGGCGTGGCTTCCATCTGGCCACTCTACCACTCGACCATACAGGCCTTATTGGTGGAGTGCTGCAGAGATGATTGTTCTTCTGGAAGGTTCTCCTCTCCACAGAGATGTCCCCTCTTCCCTGGTCAATCAGTTTGGCCAGGCGGCCCATTCAATAATGCAGAATGTGTTATTTTTTTTTGGTACCCTTCCCCCAGGTCTATGCCTCCATACAATCCTGTCTCGGGGTCTACAAACAATTACTTGGACTGCATGTCTTGGTTTGTGCTCTGACATGCAGTGGTAACTGTGGGACCTTATATAGACAAGTGTGTGTGTGCCTTTCAAAATCATGTCCAATCAACTGCATATACCACAGGTGGACTCCAATTTGTAGAAACATCTCAAGAATGATCAGTGGAAACAGGATACACCTGAGCTTTAATTTTGAGTGTCATGACAAAGGCTCTGAATACTTGTGTGTTTTATTTATATTTGTAAAAAATTTGCAAAGATTTCGAACAAACTTTCACGTTGTCGTCATGCGGTATTGTTTGTAGACTTTTGAGGAAAATGATGAATTTAACCCATTTTGGAATAAGGCTGTGAATACTTTCCAGGTGCACTGTAGTTGGTTTTCCATTACAAGATAGAAATGCTGTATATCGGAGAAATATGGGGGCTGCCATTTGTGACTCATGCATCTGAATATGTTGAATGTGTGGCTGGCGTGTCAATCCTCTGGTGTCATGTCATGAGTCCATAGCCTTTACCAAGTACACAGATGAGGACCTCTGAATTGTTATAGATTTGATGAGCTTGTTCTTCATAAAGTATTGAAACCAATGGGTCGGCATAACCAACTAAATGTATTTTGATAATTTTCTAACTATTTCTTTTTTTCTCAGTGCTCTGGACAGGGAGAGAGCTGTATTACTTCAACAAAGAAAGCGAGAACATTTGTCAGGTGAGTTAAGCAGGTATACTAAACACCTGTCCGTCTTGCATTTAGGTTTGTGTGCCCTTTTTTTAATGAGGAATTAAATGTCACTTTGCTTCAGGCATTTCCCTAAGCAAACTATTGATTTAGGTTGCCAAACTGGAAAGGTCTGAAGTGCTTTGGTAGACTAGATGTTTTTCTTTAAATGTACCTTGTAAGGGAATCTATGGACATTAAAGAACATTTTGGCCAATCTTTCCATTTCATGACTGATCATTTGGGCATACGTTTTGTAGCCCCTTCTTGACACTGACTTGATGCAAACTTGCATGTTGTAAAACAAGATGGGCTTTCTTCATTGAGGTACACAGGAAGTAATACTTTGTGGTTATTCTGCCGCCTACAGGTGGATGGGACAAAAAGTAAAAAAAATATGTAGGCCAGTCCAGGATAACTACCAGCACGCCTCAGTTTTTGCTCTCTTTAGAGGATGGACGTCTTCTCAGCTCCACTGGGAAAAATGTTAATATAATTTCTTTGCTATCTTTTTTTTTTTTCCTTCCACTCCTCTTCTTTCCTATTTTCTTTAGTCAAGGTTATTCACTGCATTGCTTCTTGAACTAGTGATTACAGTTGCAGCTATTTTGAGTGGAATTTTCTACAGTCTTAAACTAGAGTGCTGTTCTCATACCCTGCTGGATTGGATGTTGCAGGGCTATCTGGAATTGACCTTCAGGCACTGGTTTCTGAAATGGGTGCTTTCCAGACCTCATTCTTGTAACAAGTAGGCCTTGTAGCCCCCCGCACCTGCTGTCACATTTGAGAATTATACAAAAAATATATAAAGTACTGCGCTGGTTGCAAAAACGTGAAGGTGTATATGTATGCATCTCCAAAGATAATACATATACAAAAGTAAAAGAGGAGAGCACATACACTCCAATAGTGTGAAACCAGCAAGGAAAATGTATTAAAAGTAGTGAAAAATGCTCACTTCCATGTGGTGAGAAAATCTACATAAAAACAGAATGCAATGGTTTGCAAATCTCATAAATCCATATTTTATTCACAATAGAAAATGGAAAACTGAGTACAATTTTAAGAAAAAAGGTAATTTTGAAATTCATGGCAGCAAACACATCTGAGTTTGGTCAGGGCCAGGTTTACTACAGTGTAGCATCCCCTCTAAACACCACTCTGTAAATGTCTGGTAGCTGAGGAGACCAGTTGCTGGAGTTTTGGGAGAGGCATCATCATGTCAGGACTGATGATGCCTTTCCTTATGTGCAAGCTGCCCATTCCATACACTCTAATGCACCCCCATACCATCAGAGATGCATGCTTTTGAACGGAGCACTGATAAGAAGCCAAAGGGTCCCTCTCCTCTTTAGCCTGGAGGAGGCAGCAGCGACTATGGTTGCCAAAAATGTCAAATTTTCATTAGTCTGACCACTGAACAGTTTTCCACTTTGCAACAGGCTTTTTTAAATTGGCTTTTGCTCATAGAAGACCGGTGGTGTTTCTGGATCATGTTTAGATACGGCTGCTTCTTTGCATCATAGAGCTTTAACTTGCATTTTTGGATAGCTCGGAAGACTGTTTATTTTTGGAAGTATTTGAGACCACGCAGTATGAATATCACAGAAACATGCCTGTTTTTAATGCAGTGCCGTCTGAGGGCCCGAAGATCACAGCATCTAATATTGCGTTTTGGCCTTGTCCCCTGTACACAGATTTCTCCAGATTCTCATAATCTTTTAATAATAATATATACTTTAGAGATATTTAAAGTCGCAAACGCAGCTTTTCAGATTGGTGAACCTCTGTTCCAAATTGTGAGACGCTCTAACTCTAAGATGCTCTTTTTATAACCAGTCATGTTACTGACCTGTTGTCAATTAAACTAATTTGCAAGATGTTCTTCCAGCTTTTCCTTTTTAGTACCACTTACTTCGCCAGCTTTTTTTTTTTTTTTTTGCTGCCATCAGTTTCATTTTAATTACTTTCTTAAAATAGTACATGTTTAAACATTTGATGGGTGTTCTAGTTTCTATTGTGAATAAAATATGGGTTTATGAGAATTGCAAATCGTATTCTGTTTTTTGTGTAGATTTTACAGCGTCCCTACTGACTTTTGTGTCCCTCAATGGGCAAAAACAATAATGGGATCTGTGTACCTGCCATAAATTATTTTTTTCTTTGAGCCTATTTAAAGCAGGGCTGTGGAGTCGGAGTCGAGGAGTCGGGGGAAATTTTGGGTACCTGGAGTCGGAGTCGGCAAACAATGCACCGACTCCGACTCCTACTAAATTTAGATTGGAATTAAAAAAAAAAAAAAAGCAAGTTTAAATGTCCCAATTCACAAAAAGTTATAATTAATGACTTCTCTACTGTAAGAATAAAGACCAATGCATGCAGTGCCTCACGTAACCGCAAAACGAACACGTTAAGTGACCGTGAAGAAGCATGCTTTTCATGTGCTTCACTATATGGCACGCAACGCACAATTAGGAGCTGCAATACTTATACTTTCCATAGTGTTGTGTTCTGCTTTTACAGGGAACGCATGTTAGAGAACCAGTAAGTGTCCAAATAAAAAAAATCCAACAGGAGTTTTATAAAGCACTAAAAGAATTTGAAAAGTATGATCGCTCATCAAAACTTACTGTTGAAGAAGCCATCCTTGTTTATCCAGAGATCGTTAGTGATGTGGCCAGAATAGTTACTGCAATGCCACCCACCCAAGTCAGTGTCGAAAGATTATTTTCAGCCCTAAAAATAATAAATTCTGACTTAAGAGCCTCTATGAAAGAGGATCTGGCAGAGGCAATTCTCTTCCTTAGAACTCTACATTGAATTGATTGCATTTGCTAAGCCTATAACTACATTTCAAGATTAATATAAACCATTTCTAGGTTTTGCAGATTTTGTTTTTGGTTCATTATAGATAAGCTTTGTTTTTGTTCTAAAACAACCAAATAATGTGGTTTTGTATTTTTGAACTGGTAAAGATCCTGTTCCTGATGTTTATGCCTGTTGCTACTATCCAGTCACTTGATTGTTTTCATTGTGTTTGTCTTTTGCTTAAACTGTGCAATACAGTAGATTGTTGGCTTCCCAGCCAGTAGTCCTGTGGTAGGTTGCGTTTCTTTCACTCAAGGAATGTATAAAATACATTCGCATATTAATACAGAGGAGTCGGAGTCGGGGAGTCGGAACATTTATCTACCGACTCCACAGCCCTGATTTAAAGGACCACAGGTCACACTTGATCATTTTCTTGGCACTGCTTGCGACAGACTGAGGCATTATGTTAGTTGGTGGGGTTATCCTGGGCTGTTTTACAGCTTAATAGTGTCCAATCCTCCATTAGGCAGCAGTATAACCCTAAATTAGGGATTTGGTGTCCCTCAATGGACTCCAAGAAAAGACTTTACAGTGAGTACAAAAATCCTGTTTCTCATTAGATCTTTTGGTATCCAGGTTGTGCATGCATGACCACCCGCCAACTAATGTCTAGGCAGCGTTAGTGTAGGTAGTCTCCTCGATGCCTGCACTTTTGGGAAGCTGTTTGTTTAAAAAAAAAAAAAAATTAAAATGATCATACAGATAATTTTTTAGTTGCCAACATGGGTCTTTCCTGTTTGCCTGCACAGGCTTGAGCCCTAATGGCATAAAAAAAACTTCACTATATGTTACATGTGAGGTCAACAATATATTGGGTAATTTTGAATTCATATAGTTTTACCTTACACGTGAAGGTTGAACAAAAGCTTTTGTTTCTCACTCACTGAGTAGCAGAGTTATACTGCCACCTACAGGATTATTTGGACATTGACGAACCACAATCAAACCTTCGTAATCTTCCAGCATGCTGCAGTTTTTTTTTTTTCTAGTGTCCTTGGAGAATGGATGACTTTTTATCTGCTCTGCTAAAAAAAAGTCCCAACTATCTTGCTATCTTTTCTTCAGTCAAAATTTCCCTTCAAGCTGCTTAAACTGGTCTCTATACACAGCTATTGAGATTGCTTTATTTTTTAGCAATACCTTGTCCCTGCTGGATTGGACATTTTGTGGGCTGGCCTGGAATGTGACCATTTTGATTTTAGTTTCTTCATTGCGGTGCTTTCAGGCCAAATTATTCTACGCATGGCAAAAAATGCCTGGCTTGGGGTCAGAATTTGTTTCTTGATATTCTTTGCCATGAAATATGAAGAGGGGTCTGTTGGCCTTTGCGGACATCCAGCATCTCTAATGCCTGGGCATGGGAGGTTGTTTCCAAGGCTACAAGCTAGTTTTTCTGTTGTCAGCCCCAGCCTGTATCGCCACCAGATTAGGGGATTTAATTCTCCCTGTCTGGAATGGGGGTCGGGGGGGGGGGGGTTATACAGGACACAAATTCTGTTCACCAGTGTTCAGTCCTCCTGCGGGTGGCTGTGTATATATAAGATGGTACTAGACTGTCCCTCTGTGAACTCCAAAAAAAGAGTAAGATAAAAATATCTGTGAAATATTTTACAGAAACAGGGGTTCTTGTGAGAACCATAAAATCTGGAAGGTTAGAAAAGTGGAGCAGGTGTGCACATGACATAATTGGGGTATCTTTTAATTTACACCCCAAACTGATCAGTGGTTGTCAGTGTTGATGGGGGGGGATGAATCCTTCCCGCAAGGCAATTGTGCTCTCCCAGCAGGGAGACCACAGTGATTACTGCCAGAGGCTATAATAGCTGCTAGCAAATTTGTATGTAAAATCGGACAGGCTAGTTGTACCTAAGTTGATCGACCTACGTTCAGCCTTGCCCATACATGGTTGTAATCCTGGCCAGTCCCTACTGAACTGGCGGAGATTCGAACCGTCTTTGGCCAGCCTTGTGGTCTGCTGATAAAGCTCCTCGCTATCACAGAGCAGCCCCCACAACAGACTACCCCTCTCACAGAGACTCCCCACCCACCCACACAAGGAATACCCCTCCACCCCATCACAGACTCCCTCCCACCAATATTACACACTTCCACAAGATCGCAGCACTTGCACTCCCCCTCCCCTCTGCTACCTTATTCACACAAGACGGGAAACTTGACCGGTTCAGACAAAGGGCGGAACTTTTCATGTTAAAGGCAGTTGGTTGATTGCTGGGACCGGCCCGCTGTCTAGTAACCAACCAATCGCCCGCCCTTTGTCTGGACCTGTCATGTTTCCCTGTCTTCGGTGAATAAGGTAGCAGCGGGAAGGGCGAGTGTTGCGATCTTATGAAAGGGGCAGGCCGTACGTCAGGTAATTCAATCTGGCGGGCCATAGTTTGAGGAGCCCTGGTGTAGAGGAATTCTGCAAATATTTTCTTATTTCTGTTAATGGAAAGGGTTAAAGCGCTATTTATACTATTTGTATGCATTGTTTAGTTGGTTATTTTGACATCTTTTTGTAAATTAGTAGGGGCCACTGATTTCACCTTTTAATATATTTAAATGTGTAATTTTTACCTGTTGAGAATAATTTTAGTTGCAATTATATAGATAGTCTTCATAGCTATGACAATGATGAAGCCTATTAGGAGGCAATACTTTCTTTTGTCATTAGATGAACAAATCAGTCTGGTCATACACAGGCAGAGTGTTGGTGCACTGATAATGTTGTTTATTGACTGCAACATACCTTATTGTGCTATAACTTTTGTGACTCTAATGCAGATGATCTTCAAACCTGCTACAATGGTAGAGGCAACAGCGGAAACCTTTTATCTGGTAGGTACCATTTCAATTGTGACACCTCCCACTTCTTGCTATATGCAAAAATAAAATGTTATTTCTAAAAAGGTTCCTGGTTTTTCTTAAGCAAAAAAAAAAAAATTCTGCTTGTGTCGTAACAATGGTCAATTGTTTTCATATTTTAAGTTTGTGCACCTATTTGGATTTGTATATGGTATACACAATTGCTAGTACTGTTTGTGTTTTTATTTAATTTTTTTGGTCCAAAATTCGTAGTTCTTAACTACTTCAATACTGGGCATTGTCACCCCCTTCCTGCCCAGGCCAATTTTGAGCTTTCAGCGCTGTAACATTTTTTTTTTTTTTTACAGTATAACGCTGTAACATTTTGAATGACGTTTGTGCGGTCGTGCAATGTTGTACACAAACAAAATTTTGATAATTTTTTTTCCCCTCACAAATAGAGCTTTCTTCTGGTGGTATTTGATTACCTCCTGCGGTTTCTATTTTTTGCGCTACAGGACATGGATCTGTGTGTTAAAGGAAAAAAAAAAATTTCCTAAAAGATATATTAATTTACCAACTTTTTTTTTCTTTTTCATTTTTGTTCATTTTTATGTATGTTGTATATCTGTCAAACAAAAATTGTCCTTTTTGTTAACATTCAGAGTGCTTGCACCTTTAGTTTTGAGATTTATTTTGCAATTTTTCTTGTCTGTATCCAAAGATGTAGGGCACAGTGTAGGAGTTGGTTGGAGGCTCACGCTTTCCAGTGAAGACAGTTGATCTTTGGTCTATATTACAGCATTCTTGTCTTCTGTTTACTAACTTTTATTTTTAATTATGTCTGTGCTTTTCAGTGAACTGACAATTTGCTTTTTGACTGGGTGAAAAACTTGGCTAATCCTGTTGGATTCACCAGTGCCTTTACAATTAAAGCGGTTGTAAACCCGCAGGAAAAAAAAAGAGGCATACTAGCTCATTATAAAATACTTAACTTAGAACGAAGCGTCGGTCACTGTCGAGGGAGCTGAAGTTTCCCCTCTGCGTTTCTTCTGAGTTCGCGGCTCTGGCGCTGTGAGTGGCTGGAGCCGCGATGCTCCACATTTTTCCTAGGTTTTTAACCAATTTTTATACTTCAACCCTGTAATGAGGCACATTTTTGGGGTGTGTGTTTGTGTTTTTTTTTTTTTTCCTTGGTTGATGACCCTATTTTTGGGTCTGTATCTTTTTTCAGTATATTAAAGCGAAAGTTTTTTTTTCCTGAAGAGAGTACCTGACGGTGATTAGGATTTGTAGGTGTTTTTATTTTTATAAATAAAACATTTAGCCAATATTTTCAATTAAACCCACATTGAAGAAAAATATCCTCTCAAATGTATGACTTTTATTTTCAGAATTTAATTTTAGGGCTTTGTTTACATTTTTTTTCTAAATAATTTGCTTTTCTGTCTGGTTTTAAAGATGGTGACACAAGTGCAACTGAGAGTTGTGATGAAGTTCCTATGGAGCTGTACACAGCTTTCCAGCACACTCCAACAACACTTACACTCACTGCTACAAGGGTAACCAAGACAAATGACAAGAAACGGAAAAAAAGTGGAGAAAAGGAGCAGACTGCTGCAAAATCTAAAAAGGTATGGATTGAAACGGGAGCTTTGGCAATGCCTCCTTTTTAGGTTATTCATTTTAGTGATTGTGTTCAGAAAATTGAACTTTGCTTTTTGTTTTGGTCATATTTGTTGAGCAACATAGAACTGCAGGGTATATGTTCTATCTACAGAAGGAATGACCCTGTAAAATCTGATCCCTTCTTTATTGACTTAACGTTTCATAGTCAAAAGCAGGTACTTTTTGCCCAGAACTTGTAGGAAGATAATGCTGTTAGAGCCATTTTACACATACATATTTATAAGTCTGCCTTCTCTTTGGCCCCTATTTTTTTCAAGACTGCTCAGACTAACATTCGCTTTAAAGACTCTGTTAAGTTTTATGCATTTTTTTTTAAACTTTATTTTTTGGAAATCCAAAACTTTTTTGTACATGATTTTTCAGTTCTTGTTTTAACATCAAATCAAAGACATTGGTAATAACTAGAACCCAAATTTTCTCCCACCTCAATATCCAACAGTCAATTCCCATTTGTCTATCAGTACTGGGTCTAAAATATGATCACCTTCGGGTTGGACTTTTTACGGTTTCAGATCATCTCATTCATTGCCTCCATTACATCTCTGCTCCTGCTTGTTATAGCAGCTTGAGTATTCCCGTTTAATGTCAGGAATGTTTAAGTCATTCATAATTCAAACCCCCCCCCTTCATTGCCATTTGAGTTGCCTCGGCGATCAACAAGTTATCATAATCTTGAGTCTGTTCTGGTGCTCTGTATGTTACACCAATTCTAAGGGAAGAGCCCTCTCTGGTTTGGAGGTAGACCCGGAGAGTTTAAAGTGTGTGTGTGTGTGTGTGTGTTTGTTTTTTTTTTTTTTGTTTTTTTAACATTCGCCTTATGCCATTTTTGACATTAATGGCACCTCCACCTATAGTGTGTACCTTGGTAGTGTTATTTCCTAGTCATTTGAATTCTTAAATGGCAACAAAGTCACAGCTGACAACACATTGAATGCATAACACATTGAATGCATTAAGATGAAAAAAACTTCTGACTTTACAACCCCTTTAAGCTTTAGCTGTAGCTATTCTAACATATTGGAATCATTTTGGCCTGCAATAATGCTTTTCTTTTTTTCATACAAAACATGCTCATCAAATTCTCTATTGGAACTTATGTCTACTGCTACTGTATATGCCGATGAGAATATATTTCTTTCTTTCTTTTTCTTTTTCTTGCGTAGAATAAACTAGTAGATGTCGTGGTGTTTTTTGCATCAATAATTAACTTGATGGATTAAGAGTGTAAAATGTCATTTTTTTTTTCTAAAGGCCTTCAGAGAAGGATCAAGAAAATCTTCCCGAGTTAAGGTACTATCTTATTTAATGTGTGTATGTGTACAACAAAGTTTTTTTATTTGTCTTTATTATATATCTCTATCCATCTGTATTACCAGTCAAAAGTTTTAAAACACCCCCATTTTTCCAGCTTTTTTTTTTTTTTTTTTTCAATTTAAATAGTCCAGCAAATAGCCTTAAATGGCATAAAGGTAAACTGCCAGAGGTGAAAATAAAAAGTTTAAGTTAAACAAAACAGAAAATTGTACATTTCAGAGTTATACAAAAATGCCTTTTTCATGGAAGAAGTAATAGGTTAACAAATCGTTTTTTTTGGGCAGCAATGTAAGTAAATTAAGCCTGAAAAGGTTATGCTAACAATTCCTTCCTACAGGTGACCCAGCTTTTTTGATTACTTAATGCGCTCTGTCTGTATAAAAGTAGTGTTAAAGCAGACTGTTCCCACATCCCCTTAAGCAATATTTGGACTGTATTGTACTGCAGGAAGTAGTATATTACACTCAAAATGGCAAAAGAATGGAAATTAACAAAGGAAGTCAGACCATTATGACCCTTTAAAAGTGTAATTCTTTCCTTTAGAGAAATTGCATAGAAAGCCAAGGTTACAGTTTCCTACACCATCAAAAGGCACTTGGAGAAAATTGACAGGCGATGTGGCAGAACCAAAGCCACAACAGAATACGAAGACAAGTTTCTAAGTCATCATCTTGCGTGACAGGTGACCCACAGGACAACAGCTTCAAGCACAGCTGAACACTGAAGTAAGCCTCCGTTTCAACTGTGAAGAGAAGACTTTGAGCTGCGGGTTTGAGTGGCTCCAAGAAAGCCATTACTAAAATGGCAAAATAAGAAAGTGGCTTGCCTGGACCATGAAGCACTGCCAGGAATTCTGAAGATTGGAAGAAGCTCTTCTGTACTGATGAATCAAAATTTGAGATCTTTGGTTCATCAAACAGGGCTTTTATACTCTCTCAAAAAGGTGAAATGATGGTTCTTCAGAGTGTGACACCAACTGTCAAAAACAAGGGAGGAAGCATGATGGTCAGGGGCTCTCTTGCTGGATGCAGAGTGCCCAACTTGCACAGTGACACTCTGAACCAAAACTACTACTATAGCATTTTGCAGAGCCACCCTACAGCAAGATGACCTACTTCAAGCCTGTGACGAAGTTGGTTTGGGATCAGCTGAACAGAAGGGTGAAAGCAAAGGAACCTACAAGAGCAACACATTTTGTGGGAACTTCTGCAACAGTGTTTGGTAGAACTTTCTGAACAATATTTGATTTCTGTTCTAGAAAGAATGCTACAAGTGTGTTCGGCTGTTCTATCTGCAAAAGGTGCTTATTTTGAGTAAACCATTAAGCTTACATTTTGTTATAAAACAATTCCATGATTTATTTTTTGTTTCCAAGTGTTCTTTTTTTTATATATTTATATACATTGAGACATTAAACTGTGTAGTAATCAATAAATACTGGAAAAATGGGGGGGGGGGGGGGGGGGGGGTGTGTTGGTGTTCTAAAACTTTTGACCAGTATATGTTTACAAGGGTAGCCACTGCTTAAGTGCTCGGACAAAAAGAAATCCATACAAATCTGAAACTGGTATAGAGGCAATCGCGGCTCTTTCAGCAGAGGATAACACAAACCGCATTTTAGTAACGTTTCGTTGGAGCTCTGTCCATTATTCCCAAGACACTAAAGCGTAGAAGTGAACTGAAAACCCAATATCCCACACGTCAAAAAAGCCTGTGAGGATGACATCACAGTGCAAAGGTAAAAAAACTGGTTAGAGGTCAAGGAAAGCTCATGAAGGGAAACCATGACAATAGACCATCAAAAAAATGTACAAAAAGTGCAGCATACATGTTTATGCGTACGCCCATGTGCTGTACTTGTGTTTACATTAGCTATATACATGAGTACAGCAGCATGCAGCCATTCATGTCAATGACCGGAGCTACCCGGACAGGAAAATACATTGGGAATTTTGCTGATAAGACTGAGCTGGCCTGTATGCATGAGCCTTTAAACTTCAGACCCAGCTCTGTTTAAAAAAAAAAAAAAAACTCAGATCAGTCATGAATACTGTACCTTTAGAAAACTAATGGTGGTCATACACACTACAATCTGTACAACCTCATTTATGTTTACTACATCTATGTAATCAGGATGATCCTATACAATCAAATAAATGTATATCTAGTGGCACAGGCCCTTTGCGTTACGTAGTTGATTGTAGATCTAAAGGAGATTGGACACCTGGATTGTATAGTATATGGTAAGCTTAACCATTTTTAAACACTGTGCAATCGACTCCATTTCTGAAAAACCATCTCAAACAAAATGCGACAGCCAGGCGTGGTGTGCACTACTGCCCCATGCTTCAGTTGAAAGAAGAGCTTAAAGCCCACTGAACATGTTATTACAGCAGTTGGGATGCGACAATAATGGACCACAAGCAGAAATAACACAACAGCCGCTGTCCCAAGCAATAATGGTCCCCTTGCAGCAATGGTAAACCTTCAAAAACATCAACAGATCCCTCAGCACATCAGTATTTTTGAACCCCCTAGCGGCCACAAAGACCCCTCAAGCTAATGCGAGGAAACTTTCAATAAGTGCTGGTAGGGGTCTTGCATAAATGGTTTATTGCCCCTGCCGGAATCAGCCAGACATCCTTGCAGTCAGTCAAGAGGTAGTTTCACTTTATTTTCCAGGCAGTTAAAGGGGAGGGGTGGAGGGCACACTGCTTATATTGCTCCACCACATCACCAGGGACTGAATGAGCTTGTCAGTCGAAACTTTAGAGGTGGTGTCGGGAAATGTGGCTATGGCTTTGCTGTCCAAATATAATATTTAAAGCGATTTGTAAAATAATGACATTTCTAATTGCACAGAGTGGCCATGAACCTCCTCTTCTCGGTTCCCCCATTCTCTCTCCTGGTAGTAAAAGGTGAGGGGAGATGCTGATGCCTTAACTTTTTTTTACCCCTTAATGCAAGGAATGCATTACAGTAAAACATGTTTAGGCTTTAGAACCACTTTTAGTTCCACTCTACGCATAGTGACACAATACCAGCAGCAGGAATTTTGGACTCTGTATGTGGATGTGCTTGTTTATGGTTGCTATGACCCTCAAGTCAAATGTATTATTTTTTTTTGATTATCAGGCTTGCAGTCTTTAACGCCATTTCTTAAACCTTATTTTAGGGTTCTGCTCCTGAAATTGACCCTGGTGATAGTTGCATATATGGATGGGAGAGTAAAATCAAGGCTTGGATGGACCACTATGAAGAAGCAAGCATCAACCAGTACAGTGAAAGTGTTCAGAGAGAGGCACAAAGAATAGCTTTAAGACTTAGTTGTGAAAATGACAAAGAACAAATCGTCAAGATAAACTACAGCACCAGCAATCATATTTTTAAACCACCTGTCGAGGTACTTTTTTGCAGTTCACCCGATACTAATCCATGTACACCTATATTGCCAAAAGTATTGTGACGCCTGCCTTTACATCCCAGTCTTAGACCGTAGGATTCAATATTGAGTTTGCCCACCCTTTGCAGCTATAACCGCTTCAACTCTTCTGGGAAGGCTGTCCACAAGGCTTAGGGTGTGTCTATGGAAATGTTTGACCATTCTTCCAGACGCGCATTTGTGAGGTCAGGTACTGATGTTGACAAGAAAGCCTGGCTTGCAGTCTCTGCTCTAATTCACTCCAAAGGTGTTCTATCGGGTTGAGGTCAGGACTCTCTGCAGGCTAGTTAAGTTTCTCCACCCCAAACTCGCTCATCCATGTCTTTATGGACCTTGCCTTGTGCACTGGTCCAAATCATTTAGTGTAGGGGGGGATTATGACGTGGGGTTGTTTTTTAAGGGCTGGGCTTGGCCCCTTAGTTTCAGTGAAGGGAACTCTTAAGCCCTGTACACACGATCGGATATCTGATGGAATCTAATCCGATGAAGCTGACTTTCATCAGTCTTGCCTACACACCATCGGTCAAAAATCCGACCGCGGTGACGTAAAGCACTACGACGTGCTGAGAAAAATGAAGTTCAATGCTTCCGAGCATGCATCGACTTGATTCTGAGCATGCGTGGATTTTTGACCAATGGACTTCCACACAGACGATCGTTTTTTTTCTATCGGTTTTTTATCCATAGGAAGATTTTAAAACCTGTTCTATTTTTTTTTCACTGATGGAAAACAAACCGATGGGATCCCACACACGATCGGTTTGTTTTCAATAGACAAACCGATCGTGTGTACAGGGCTATAAGGTGTCGGCATACCAAGACATTTTGGACAATTTCATGCTCCCAAATTTGTGGGAACAGTTTGGGGATTGACACTTCCTGTTCCAACATGACTGCACACCAGTGCACTCAATACTGAACGTACTGACTAAGACTGGGATGCCATTAAAGTTTGTGTGTGTGTGTATAAAGTCAGGTGTCCCAATTCTGTTGGTAATTATAGTATGTATGTATGAAATTATCCTTACTTTTTTGCTGTTTAACCGCTTACCCACTTAAACCCCCTTCCTAACCAGACCAATTTTCAGGTTTTGGTGCTTACATCTTGAATGAAAATTACTCGGTCATCCAACACTGTACCCATATGAAATTGTTGTCCTCTCTTTTTTTTTTTTTTTTTTTTACACAAATATAGCTTTCCTTTGGTATTTACCCCTAGGTTTTTTTTTTTTTTGCTCTATAAAGGAAAAAGGACAAAAAATTCTGTAAAAGAAAAAAAAATGCATTTACTTAGTTTCTGTTATAACATTTTGCAGATTTGTAATTTTTCTCGAGACCCCAACATGCCAGAAAAGTACAAATGCCCCCCAAATTTTTCCCCACAATTCTTTGCAAAATCAACTTATTTTTATTTTATTTTTCCACAAAATTGTCATAGTAGCAGGTTATTTTTCACATACAGCATATGCATACCACAAATTACACCCCAAAACACATTCTATTACTCCTGAGTATGGCGATACCACATGTGTGGGACTTTTACACAGCCTGGCAACATGCAGGAAGCACCATCAGGCATTTTAGGAGCTTAAATTACACATATCATTTCTTGAATACCTCATGCACTTTTGAAGGCACCAGGACAATGGAAACTCCCCAAAAATGACCCCATTGTGGAAAAAACACCCCTAAGTATAATCTGAGGCATAATGAGTCTTTTGAACATGTCATTTTTTTCTATACGTTTTTGGAAAATGAAAGCACATTTTTCTTTACACAAAGTTTTCCATTTAGGGCCAGTTAACACCAGACACAGTTCTGTTCAGTAGCGTGTGCATTTTTTCTGCACTAAAAATGCATGCACAGTGTTTTCCATGTATTCCAATGGCTGTAGTTCACACCATGCAGTCAGTTTCCGGTGCAGAAACTGACCGGAAACTGACTGCATGGTGTGAACTAGAGCCATTGGAATGCATGCATTTTGTGCAGAAAAAAAATGAACGTACCTGAATGGAACTGCGTCTGGTGTGAACTGGCCCTTATACAATATTTCTAACATGGCATGTACATACCAAAAATTATACCCCAAAATAGATTCTTCTACTCCTGATTATGGCAATACCATATGTAGGAGACCTTTCCACAGCCTGGCCACATACTGAAGCCAAACTTGCAGGGAGCACCATTGGGTGTTCTGGGGGCATAAATGTCAAATCTAATTTGACTACCTATTACACTTTTTGTGAGGCACTGTAGTGGCATGGATGATCATGAATGGGTTTTCCTGGGTATGGCCAGCTGAGGATGGATGGGTATTGCTGGCAAGGCTGGGGCCAAGCGTGGATGGATCTGGCCCACAGCGTTGCTGCACCCAATCTCTTCCCTCTTTGCTCACACTGTACCGATCGGTACAGAAAGGGGAGAGAGGAACCAGACATGACGGCGGTTTGTTTACAAGTGATCGCTCCGTCATTCGACGGAGCGATCGTGAGGTAAACGGCCGCTGTCAGGGTCAATTTACCGTGATCCGTGGATACTGCTGTTTGTGCGCCCCAGGGGGGGCAAGCGGGAGTGCTCTTCTGGGAGGATATCATAGTGCGCTCTCCCAAAGTTTTTGAGCCGCGCTGAAATAGGGTTTGCCTGTAACTGCAGTTTCTTGTGCCTTGTTAATGTCTGTTAACGTGTTTGTTGCTTCCATCAACTTCAGTACTAAATCCTATGACTCAAGGCATTTAGTGTCAGCTAGGAGAAAAGTTTAGTGGGACATAATTCTGTATGCAGGATTCCCATACATTTTTGTGGAGGTCTTTATGCTGTAGTAATTGTTTACATACCCACATAATGCAAGCATATGGCAAAATTAAAATCTCATTGTTTTATTTATTTATTCTCTGTATTTCAGCAGAGCTATTTGCAGAAGAACAAGAAAATATTAAAGGCGGCCAAAGACCTGCTTCCTGAAACTTTAATTATTGAATACAGAGGAAAGTTTATGCTGCGGGATCAGTTTGAGGCGAATGGATATTTTTTTAAAAGGTATTTTTTGTTTGTGGCATCCAGAAAAGGATTAGAAACCTTTGAATAGGTCACGTGTGAATTTCAGTATCACTTTTAGGGCCAGTGTACATGGCATCAGATTTACAAGCAAGTCAAACAAAGCATGCTTTGAGGGAATTGCCTTGCGTCTGGATTGCTCTTTAGGGTTAGTGCAAGCAAACATTTGCAATCATCTAAGGGGTATCTAATCTCTAACCTTAAAAAAAAAAAAAAAAATAACTAGTTTACTTTTTGAGTGTACATAGATTGCCAGTTAATTTTGCTATACAGGGCTAGTTTTCCTTTCCAGAATAACATTTCAGTTTGAATTCTTGGAATACTGTTTTAATGCAGTATGCTTTCTGTTGCTTTTACTTTCTTCAGAGTTGCTTCTGTATGCATAATTTGTATAGTTAAGAAAATCAGTTTAGATCAAAAAAGGAGTTCTAATATTTAAAGTGGAAGCCCGTGCTATAACTAAAATCCATGCATCTATAGACACCCACAATCTAACACTAACCCATATAGCCCTGTAAAGAAAAAGTATACATGGCTTTTCTGAAGCTGATCCCACACTGAGCTCTGTCAGCCACTGCTTAACTGTGTAGGTAGGTGCAGAGGACACGTCTGACAACTGAAGCACCATAGTAGGTCTGTGGGTGGCGTCGCTTCCCATTTATTTCACAGACGTTGTCTGCCATATATATATTCTCTCAGTATGTATGATATTTTAAATGTTAATTTGGTAGATGTGTAGTCAATATCAACTCATCTTTATATGGCTGTGTTTATATTATGGAAACTATCATGCAGCTCTAGACCAAAGGGACTGCGTTTTGATGAAATAAAAAGGTTTTACGACATACATTTTAAATAAGTCAATATAATGCTCAAATTATTTTCTTGGGCTGTTAAACATTGCTTCTTTTTAGAATGTAGGAAAGTTCCCATTGGTTGTAGTGTGCCTTTTCCACAAACCTGAAACAGAGACATGTGGAGATGAGGTTTGTGCATTGCAGCCAAATACAATTTAGCAAAATTGTATTGAAATAAAAGCTATTAAGACTATCCTTTTAAAAAAAACTAAACATTTTGTTATTTTCTTTATTTGCTACAAATGCAAAATATACACTTCTTATTTTTTATTTTTTTTTATTTAGGCCATATCCATTTGTTTTATTCTATTCGAAATTTCATGGGCTAGAAATGTGTGTTGATGCAAGAACTTTTGGCAATGAAGCAAGATTCATCAGACGGTCTTGTACTCCCAATGCTGAGGTGTGTGTATTATACAGTGAAAAGCTAATTTTCATAAATGTTTGTTTTTCAGCATATTTTCTCTGTTTACTGTCAATATACATACATTCTTAATATTGCTATTCCATTGATGACTTTGAAGCAAATGCAGAAAGTTGTAGGGTTTGAATTTAACATGTATTTATCCAAAATTTCTTATCTCATTATCTAATTAGGACATTTCTCTGTTCTTTGTATTCTAGGTACGACATATTATTGAAGATGGAACCATTCATCTTTATATTTATTCAATTGCAAACATTCCAAAGGGTGCAGAAGTCACAATTGCATTTGATTTTGACTATGCTAATTGGTAAGCAAAGTTACTTGCTCATGAACTTACTCATATTTTTTATTTATTATTATTATTAATCAAATGTGTTCCTATTTTTGTTGCTACATTTTCTCATGACAAATCTTAAAAAAAAAAATTGGGTTCAAAGTCAAAACTGTATGAGAAAAAATGTGTTGCACTGTAAACTTTTTAACAGAAGTAGAAACCCAATGCTAGATTATCAGGTTTATCCAAGGCTTTATGTATGTGTATCTAATTATATAATAAAAAATACACACACACACTGTTCTGTATGAGGTTTATCCAAGGCCTTGTTTATGTATATGTGTATGTATACAGTTGTGTGTGAGAGTATTTGCCCCCTTCTTGATTTCCATTTCTTTTTTGCATATTTCTTACACTTAAATGATTCAGATCATCAAACAAATTTTAATATTACATAGAGATAACCCAAGTAAATCCAAGATGCAGTTTTTACATTATTATTTCAAGTTGTTCAAACCTGCCTGGCCCATGTTAAAATAATTGCCCCCTCCCATGCTGAATCATGAATGAACTGTGATTAACCACAATTTTTTGGAAAGCGGAGTTAAACTTCATTTGCCACACCCAGGCCTGATTACTGCCAGACCTGTTGAATCAATAAATCACATAAATAGAAGCAGTCTGACAAAGTGAAGCATGTTTATAGATCACAATCCAAAAGTCAAGAACCGATTAGAAACAAAGTAACTTGCATGTATTGGTCTAGGAAGGGTTTCAAAGCCATTTCTAAGGCTTTGGGAATCCAGTGAACCACAGGGAGAACCATTATCCACAAATGGAGATATCTTGGAACAGTGGTGAACCTTCCCAGGAATGGCCGGCCTACAAAAGAGTCATTTAGGTGTAACAAATATGCAAACAAAAACAGAAAGGTGGCAAATACTTTTTCACACAAGTGTGCGTGCGTGTGTATATGTGTGTGCAGGGCCGCTGATAGGGGGGGCCCACCAGCCCTTCTGTAGGGGGCCCGAGCAAACAGGGGGGCCCGGACAGCAGAGGGAATCATTGTGGTCGTATGGAGGGACAATTACAGAATTACTTCCCCCTTCCTGTTCTGCCTGCTTCTGATCCCCTTCTGTGCCCCAATGTCACATGTGATGCCCCCCATGGCACTGCTGGCTTACCTGTCTCGTAAAAAATAAATAAAATACATTTTTAATACATTTTAACATTCTTTAATAAATTATATTAACAAAAAAGTTTAAAGATTTTTCAAAACTTTAAAAAAAGGGCTAATTCACACAGGTTTGTGTCCGCTAATAATGATTTTAGTGTATTTGGTTGTGAAAATATTGTTTTGATATATTTGGGGGGCCCGGTCAGGTAGGCTGTACGGGACCCTGTGATTTCTAACAGCAGCCCTGTGTGTGTGTGTGTGTGTGTGTGTGTGTATATATATGTATGTGTGTGTATGTGTGTATATATATATATATATATATATATATATATATATATATATATATATATATATATATATATACACGTTATACGCACACACCCTCATCTTCTTCTCTTTTTTTTTTTTTTTTTTATTAAGAGAAGCAGTGTGGAAGATGAAATTGGGAGGACTTTTATGCAAAGCTTTTTTTTATTCTGGATGTCTGTCTTTACAGCAAATATAAGGTGGATTGTGCATGCCTCAAAGATGATCTTGATTGCCCGGTTCTCCGATGTAGTACTGAACCAACAGAAAACTTCAACAGTGGTTATGATACTAGAAGAAAAAAAGGAAGAAAAGAAAAGGAGATTTCCAAAGAGATAGAGTCTCAAAATCAGAATGTTCTAGTGGACACCGATGATGCTGTAGCCAAACTGAAATCGCCAGATAAACAGAGGAAGATGTCCCCTCTTCGACTGTCACTATCTAATAATCAGGTAATTTTTAACATTTTAAAACTTTATTAGCTTCCAAATTTACAAGGTGAAATTTTAAATATAGACTTTTTTTTACTTTTTATATGGTGGAACAAGCACTTGAGGTTAATTTCATTTTATTGTAATCATTTAAGTTTACAACTGTATTGGTGTTTTGCAGGACTTTTGGTGTACAACGTTGGGGTCACCATGTCTACAAATGTGTCACTTGTATGTTTGAAGAGGATCTTGCATTGGATCTAGCATTATGTTTCAGTTGTAAATAGCTGTGCTCTTACCACTATGTCTTCTATCTTGGCATTGTTTAAAAATATATTGTGTAGTGATATCCATCCTTCCTCCCTTCCTTGCCTTAAAGCCTTTGTATTTTAAGCTGAATGCATCTTCGGGGGCTGTGGAATGAGGAAATGCTTTTTATGTTCTGAAGCATTTGTCTCTTGATATATATTATATTTTATTGTAAGGCCCTTTAACCATTCTCTTCATGAGCCATGTTGATTTTGGCCAGCAAAAGTCGAAATTTTCCCGGCATTAGTGGGAGTAAACATCTGGTATTATAGGGAGGAATAGTGCCCCATTGCTGGTATCATAGGGAGGAATGGTGCCCCATTGCTGGTATCATAAGGAGGAATGGTGCCCCATTGCTGGTATCATAGGGAGGAATGGTGCCCCATTGCTGGTATCATAGGGAGGAATGGTGCCCCATTGCTGGTATCATAGGGAGGAATGGTGCCCCATTGCTGGTATCATAGGGAGGAATGGTGCCCCATTGCTGGTATCATAGGGAGGAATGGTGCCCCATTGCTGGTATCATAGGGAGGAATGGTGCCCCATTGCTGGTATCATAGGGAGGAATGGTGCCCCATTAGTGGTGTCAGTGGGAGGAATGGTGCTCCATTGTCTGTGTCAGATGGCAGAATAGTGACTTGTATCAGTTGGAGGGATAGTGCCCCAAGGGCTTGATAAATGCAAGCATAGGGACGCATCCGGCCCTCGGGCAGCAGTTTGGAGACCACTGATTTAGACTTCAAGGGGCTATGTTGTCCTACAGAGCCTGTTCCGACTGTTCCCTTTAGTAGAAGAACTTATAGGTTCTGTTTAGATAAGGATGCCACAAAAGTACAGCAGGGGTAGTGCTGGGGTCGGCAACTTGGAGAACACACGGTGCAGGCAAGAGGCTGAAGGGCAGGGCAACAAACTGGTGATGTAGGGGATCCACAGCAAAGTGTAGGAAATGTTGATCTTGAATTATGGAGCACACCGGTTCGTTCTTCATGTCCACACATGCTAGCATGTCACCCTGGTAAGGCGAGGAGATGACAGACCGGGTGGATTACTTGTGGAATTTCTGAGCCTGTATGAAGACATTTATTGCTTTCAAATGCAAGATGGGTCAGATACCTTCTTTTGTATTTGGGCAGAGGACAGCTGCTCCAGATACCTGAATGAAGAGACCAGCTCTAGCAGCAGTGTAGAGAAGAGTCCTTGATTGGGGGGGAAAAAAAACACTATAAAAGTAGGTTTAGTCCTTTACAAAGCAGAGCTCTCCAGTCTCCTAGGACATTGGAAAAAAACTGAGGGATGCTGGTGATAGTAGGGCTTATCATAGGCTGTCATACTGTTGTTTTTTTTTTGTTTTGTTTTTTTGTCATTATCTAGTCCTCTTGTAGGAAGCAGTATAACCTTGAAAGTAAATGATTTCCTGTGTTTCAATGAACAAGAGAAAATGTGTCATTGCTGAAATGACATAAAAAACTGTGCATTTTTGTTCTTTTATATTGTCGGATCTCCCTTTTCTCTGAAACTTTTGTCTCCAGGACATGAAATGAGAAGAAATCTCCACAGTGGGGAGACACACAAAACCTGTTTGTTTAACCCTAAGACAAATTATTATTTTTGTGTACATTGAAAATCTTTTCTCTCACTTCTGGTCTCAGAGATTGAGGGGCTGTAAAGGAAAATTTACCCAACAGGGACACAAACCACAATCTAAACCCACATTAATGGGGATTTGAACCTTTCCTATGTTTAAAACAATAAAATAACATAAATTCGAACTTTAATTATCTTGAACTTTTTGAATACCAGTTCAACACCATTTTAGACCGTCTTGCTGAAAAGTCTTGAAAACATGACTTGTATAGAGAGGGGGAATTGTAGCAGTAGAGTTGAAACCCTGCTTTTGAATCCCCTTCTTTCTGTTACAAAGTTTTTGTTACCACCGTTGTACTGTTTGTGACTTGCCTTTTTATGTACAAGTCGTTTAGTTTGGATGGTCCCATTTTTCACAACATGCAACTAATTTTACTTTTTAGTTAGGTCGGTTTACAAAACCATGTATGTATAAACACAATTCTAAGTTTAGTGCCAACCAGAATCTTGGCAAAGCATGGCTCTTGGTTCCACTTGTAGTCGGATATTAACTATTCCCTTCACAACTATACCAAAGACTCTGAGAGAAAAGTCTGTTTAGGTAGTCGGAAGTATGAATATTGCACAGTCCAGATGTTTTTTTTTAGCATCACTGCACAAAATCTAATACCTTTCTCATTTATCGAAGGACACAGGGATTCAGATTTAACAGTTGGGTTAAACTACAGGTCTGGACACTTGCAAACAGAAATAGTATGCCCCCCCCCCCCCCCCCCCCCCCCATGTAATCCTTCTATATTCAGCATGCCTCTGTTTTTTGCTAATGACCTGGGTGTTAGACACCTGCCTTTGACTCTGTTTTACAGAGGATTGATTAATCCATAAGTAAGGATGTACATGCTTAATGCGTATTGTGGTGTATGTACTATTTTTTGGCAGCAAACCAGCACACATCCAATGGCCATGGCTAACTCATGTTTTGGGACCTAATTCACTTGCCCCCTCTTTCCTTATCTTGTGATACTGGAAAAGCATGGTTCATTTCAGGCCTTCCTCGATTTTCCAAACCCTGGAACCCCTGGTGGGTTCCTGCTTAAGGCATCCTCTCGAGGATGGAGTACGTTCAGAATCCTTTGTGGGGCCTGAGCATTTGAAGATGGATCCTCCTGTGGGTAGTCGGCCTCTTGAGGACGTTTCCCCAGATCCCTTTCTTTGCTGCTAGTAATCAGGAGTTTGTTTATTAGCAATATGGCTAAAATTCTTTCCCATGCTCATCTATGGATTCTTTGCTGGACTACGGCGGGTCAGGAGAACCATATATTGTTCTTTAGGTTAGGCAGGTCCAGCATAGTTTATCTGTCTTAAACACCCCAGATGTTGATGTTAATGGGTTTTACCAATTTTCTTATTTTCGTGGCGTTCTTTTGAACTAGTCTGGGGTTGCTGTATGATTTTAATTCCTGCATATCTTTTTGTTGGCGTACCTTTTTGTGCAGCCTTACCCCCCCTTTTATCAGTTAGGCTGGTTTTACCCTTGAGCTGTTTACCAGTCTTTGGTCTCTCGGCTGTTCTTTTTGGGATATTGGGTGTAATTTTCTCGCATTGTGAATATCTCACTTGTGAGATTGGTTTTCTGGCCAGGATCTTTCTGTCCCTGAATCCTTAGGGTTGGGGAGTGTAAAGATTGTGTCTTCATGTGTAGACCAGTTGGTCTTGCCTGGTGAACCTTTTGGAGGACCTGTTGTCATGGGAACTTTTCATCAGATTGATCCTCTGTTGCCTTTCTTGGCTGGTAACACTTCCCCTATCCTACAAGGAGCTTTTACTTCGGTTCAGTTTTGTGCACCGAACCTTCAGGGCAGTTCTGAGATGCAGATCATTTCCAGTGCCTTATGTACCTGTCCGTGGCTGTTACCCACCCCTCTTGCGCTAATTTCAAAGCCAGGACTGTTCATGAATTCTCATATCCCTCATTGGGCAAGAAATAAAGGTTTTTGTATTGACCATAAACATATTTTGGTCTTTTGAAGGACATTCATTTTTTTTTTTTTTTTTTTGTCCTTGGTACTGTTTTTTTTTTTTTTTTTTTTTTTTTTACAAATCTCAGGCATGCTGAGGATGGATATATATGGGGGCTCACATACAATTTTTCTGTTTTCCAGTGTCCCAACCTTTTGTAGGTGGCAGTAGGTTTTCTGAATATCTGTGTCCCTCAATGGACTCCCATAAAACATTTTATGGTCACAACAAAACATTTTTTTGGGGCAAGAAAAGCATGTTGGCTCTTCACTGGCTCTTCACTCTCGGGGGGAAATCTTGATCTAATCGTTGTTCCCTTTGAGCTTAGCTGGTATGTTGGTATGTTGCCTCCTTGCTCTCTATACAAGATCTCCTTTGAGATTAAAAAACTTTTTTTATAAAATTACAACAGTTTTTAGGATTTTAAAAGATGGCCTTTAAAGTATACTTTATTTAATTTTTTTTAAGCTCAATCTGTTTGTCATTACTCTTGAAATTCTTAAAGCTGACCTCCAGGTAAACACAAAAATACACAGATGAAGTACAGATGTGGGAACTGTTTTACTTGGCAAGGATAAGAATTTGTATTTGTGTCCATGCAGATCCAGGATGTACCGTATTTATCGGCATATAACACGCGCCGGCGTATAACACGCACCCCCATTTAAGAGGGAAGTTTCAGGGAAAAAAATTAAAATTTTAAATATAGAACTTTGAAGCAAAATAAGGGTAGCGCAAAACTTTTTTTTATTAACATTTATACCACTTATAAGGTAAACATTTAAATAACATATTTTGAAAGTAAAAGCAACTGTTTTAACCAAGAAAGTGGGTAAATTCTTCTGGGGCTGAAGTAGTTAAGACCAGTGCACACACTGATGCCTGACAAGGGAGGGCAAAGAGACACAAACTCTGCAGCGAGGTGGTCCTGTCATACAGTGTGTGTTGTGTGTGTCTATTAGCTCCCCCTCCCCCTGTCAGGCAGTGTAATTCATTGTCCCGCTGGCATTACATTTTATTGCTCTCCCCCCTGGGCAGACTCTCTTTTTTCAAAGAATTTTTACTTGCCGGGTTCAAGCTCTGTCTTCCACACGTAAGATTTCTGTCAGCCTCAACTCTCGTGAGCAGCGCAGAGCGTTACCATGGTTATGCTCTGACGGCAGCGAGAGTTAGACTGTGGCTTCTGTGTGCAGTGCAACAGGAGGATGCCTGCCGCGGAGGTCTGCAATGCCATGTCTGAGTGTCCCGGGACTCCCAGGTCCCCTGGGCGGTTTGCTCCATTGAGATCACACCCCCCCCCCCCCCCCCCCCCCAAAGATGCTATGCTGTAAGTACCGTTGGATTTTTTTTAATGATATCGGCGTATAACACGCACATGCTATTTTCACTCTGTTTTCAGGGTGAAAAGGTGCGTGTTATACGCCGATAAATACGGTAATTGCATTACCCTACTACCACACAACCGGTTGGTGACCTGACCATTATTTTCTACAATTAAGCACAACCAGGTCACCTCCCTGTGATTGGGAGCCGCAAAAGTATTAGGTCCCCCTTTGCGCTCTACTCCTGTCAGCGTGTTCTTTTTTTAAGCTCCTGTACATGCAAGACCCCTGATTAGCTCATAGTGCTGCTCTCCCTTTGAGTGTTGAACAGAACTGAGGAGACTAAAACTTGGGTATTTATACTAGTAGAGCTATAGATGAACATAAAGATGTGTAGATGTATATCATAACTGGTGGGGATTTTTGTTTTTCATACATTTGCCTGGAGTTCAACTTTAATACAACACTAAATTGAGCAAAGAATGCAATTGCTTGATTGGCCACACATTTTTTTTTTTTTATCTGGCAGATGAATTACTTTCATCCATAGGAAACTGGCTTTTATGAAGCATAGGATACTGCATTAGGTGACTTAAGTAGCAATTGTAGTGTTCGAATCCCTTGAGTAATTAGTGCAGTAGAGCTTCTATAAAGCAGTCATTTCCATCTTTCAGGAGCCAGATATTATTGATGATATAGAAGAAAAAACTCCTATTAGCAATGAAGTAGAAATGGAATCTGAGGAACAGATTGCAGAAAGGAAAAGGAAGATGGTAAGTCGGGAAGATAGTGACTAGTTAATGTCACTTGGCCTGAGTGACAACTGCTCTTCCCATGCTGACTGTTGCTTCCTCTTAGGCTTTAGACCAAAATCATTTAATAACGGCATCTTTTGTGCTTTTATATCTAATAAACAGCTTGCTTGGTGCATTCATTCCATTTGGCTCTCTAAATTTTGGTTTTGTAAATTTGTTGGTTTGTAATTTTAAAACATGCATACTGCTTTTTATGGCTTCCTTATGCTCATCTGTATACCAATGCAACAAACTGGTGCTGGGTTTGACTTTAATTTTGCTTTTAAACTCTGCCAAACGTTGTTCTCAAACTGATCTATCCATTTTATCAAACCTACAGAAAGAATATGTAAACTTCTTGTAATTAACTTTTATGCAGTAATTTGCCATCAAATGTGATCTGATCCTCCCAAGTCACAATTTTACGAACATGTTGCTTAAAGGGGTTGTAAAGGTACAATCTTTTCCCCCCCTAAATGGCTTCCTTTACCTTAGTGCAGTCCTTCTTCACTTATCTCATCCTTCGATTTTGCTTTTAAATCCTTATTTCTTCTGAGAAATCCTCACTTCCTGTTCTGTCTGTAACTCCACACAGTAATGCGAGGCTTTCTCCCTGGTGTGCAGTGTCATGCTCGCCCCCTCCATTGGACTACAGGAGAGTCGGGAAGCTCTCTACGTTGCAGATAGAGAAAGAAGCTGTGTGTTAGTGGGCGTCCTGACTCTCCTGTAGTCCAAGGGAGGGGGCAAGCACGACACTCCACACCAGGGAGAAAGCCTCACATTACTGTGTGTAGTTACAGACAGAAGAATAGGAAGTGAGGATTTCTCAGAAGAAATAAGGACATTTAAAAGCGAAATCGAAGGATGAGGTAAGTGAAGGAGGACGGCACGAAGGTAAAGAAAGCCATCTAGGGAAAAAAAATTGTACCTTTACAACCCCTTTAAAGAGGAACTGCAGTATGCTCACATAATTGGTGTTAAATATCTTTGCCATTCTGAAGCTCTCCTCCAACCACTTTGCATATTATTTTAATTATTTATATATACACTCGGATTCTGTACTTGCCAAATATGCTGCCGATATTTCTTGGCAAACTCTTACGAGAGTGAGAGAGAACTGTGCATGATGTCGTAAGCCTAGGCTTTTTACCACACAGGAAATGGACTGTATAAGGTAATTACTGTCAGAAAAAACTTTTACAATCTAAAACTAAGTTGAAACAACAAGGGCAGAAGATTTTAATAGATGGAAAGATGAAAAAAATAATTGAAGTTCCACAAGCCAATACAAAAAACATTTATTGTCTTTATCTAACACCATTAAACTTTCAGTGCTGGAGGAAAAGGTAAACCTTTTGGAGTTAATAGCTGGTCGAAGATCCTTTTGGTAGACATGACCTCAACAAGCGCTTTTGGTTGCTCTAAATCGGACCTGCACAACGTTCAAGAGGAATTTTTGACCATTTCGCTTTACAAAACATTTGTAGGATGTCTCGTGTGAATGGCTCTCTTGAGGTCATTCCACAGCATCTCTATGGGGTTATGGCCTGGGCCACTCCAAAATGCTCATATTCTTTTTCTGAAGCCAGTCTGTGGTAGATTTACTTTGATGCTTAGTGTCATTGTCCTGCTGCATCACCTAACTTCTACTAAGCTTAAGCTGGCGGACAGCCACCCAGATATTATCCTGAAGGATATTTTTTAAACTTGGGAATTCATTTTCTCCTCTGATGGCAAGTGGTCCAGGCCCTGAGGCAGTGAAGCAAGCCCAAATCATGTTTCCTACTATTGGGGAAAATGTTCTGCTGTTGGTAAGCTGTACTCTTTTTGCACCATACATAGTGCTGAGTATTCTTCCAGAACAATTAAACTTTTTTGTTTCATCAGTCCAGAAAATATTTTGCCAGTAGGACTGCGGCTTGCCAAGGTGCTCTTTGGCAAACTTCAGGTGCACAGCAATTTTTTTTTCTGGAGCGAAATCGGCTTCCGTTTGTGGTGCTCTGCCTTTTCAAAGACTTGTGTACGGTAGACTCATGAACAGGGATGTTTGCCAGTCCCAGTGATGTCTTCAAACCTTTAGCTGTTACTCTTGGATTCTTCTTTACTGGATTGAGAATTTTGCATTGTGCCTTGGAAGTCTTCTTGGCTGGGCACCCACTTCTAGAAGGAGTATCCACAGTACTAAATTGTCTCACTTATAGACAATGGCCCAGATTCAGAGAGTGTGGGCGCACATTACGCCGCTGTAGCGCAAACGCCGTACGCCACACCGGCATAGCGCGGAGAGGCAAGCATTGAATTCAGCAAGCCAGTGCTCCCAATGCTGCGCCAGCGTGGCGTGGGATTCGAAGGCGTACGCCGGCGTAAGTGGAAGTGGGCGTGACCCATGCAAATGAGGCGTGACCCCGTTCAAATGATGGGCCAAGAGCCAGACAGATACGTATCACGAACTGCACATGCGCCGTGACGTGGACGCATCCCCCTGCTCACAACCACGTCGGAACAACTGCCTAAACTACGCCGGATCACTGCGTATGGCGTGAACTTAACCTACGCCCAGCCAGACACACGTCCAACGTAAAATACGCATGTCTGCTGCTGGGTTGCGCCTCCTATATGGGGAATAACTTTACGCCGGACGTACAACTTACGCGCACCCCGTGTAGCCTGCGTCGGGCGCACGCAGGTTTGTGAATCGCCGTATTTCCCTCATTTGCATGTTTGAATGGCTAATCAATGGGAGCGGCACCATGCACCCAGCCTAAATGTGCGCCCACCCTATGTCGGCGTAAGCAAGATACGTCGGCGGGGTGTAGCCTGGTTTTAGGCGCATATCTGTTTGTGGGTCTGGCTCACAGATATGACGGCGCACATTTGCACTTACGTCGGCGTAAGTGCTTTGTGAATCTGGGCCAATGTGTCTGTCAACTGATGGATGCCTAAACACTTCATAATTGCGTTGTATCCTTTTCCAGCCTTATACAGATCAACTGTGTTTGATTTATATGTCTTCAGAGAGCTCCTTTTTGCGAGACATGATTCCCATCAGCTGATGGTTATGAACTGCAATCCTAAAATGTCTGGGGTGTCTCATCAACCAAAGCCGCTCTATGGCTAGGTTCACACTATACTACACACCATCCTACTTTGCTCTGCGACATTGGTCCTACATTGGTCCTACATCCATCCGACTTTCATGAACAGGATACTACTTTGATCCGAATTTGTCATAGTCTGACTTGTTCTTTGACCAATTAAAACAATCCCAGAGTGAGATAAATTCCTTTTACTGCTGCTGTAATCACATGTCGGATGTCAAAAGTCATATAGTAAGTACAAGGATCCTACTTTGATGCTAATACAATGATATTCAATGGGCTGAAGTAGGATCAAAGTCGGACCAAAGTAGTACAGGGAGCATTTTCAAAGTGGGACCGACTTGTGTTGGACCAGTTAAGACGGCTCTCATAGGGAAACATTGATTTTCACACGTCATGCTACATGAGCTCCCAATGTCGGAGCGTTTGTTGGACCAGTGTTCAAACTACTGGCTCCAATTGGCTTTCTTTGAAGAAATTAGCCTATAAGGGGGTTACTTACTTTTTTCCCCAGCACCGCAAATGTTTAATGGGTGTATTCAATAAAGACCTGAGAAATTATAATTGTGTGTTAGCAGCTTAAGCACATTGTGTTTTGTCTATTGTGACTTGGAAGAGGATCAGATCACATTTTATGACAAATAACTACAGAAAACCAATTGATTTCAGTGTGTTCACTGTATTTGTACTTCTGTTTGCTATAAATTTGATCTTTTTGCAGCAGTGCAGCTTGTTGTCCATTTATTTGACATGACCTCACAAAAGATTTTTTTTTTTTTTTTTGGGACATTTTATAGCAACAAGATTTTTAGCAGTCTTCTAAACTCATTTGTTTCATATGTCTGTGTGATAGGCACCATTTTATTTGCATGAATGCATGCAATGTTTTATCTAGTTAACTGCATACAACTGTCACAAGCCCTGGCATATTTAAGTACAAACTGTAATTGCTTGTCAGTGGGCTATCTACAATACTTGTACCTCACATTTCCACTTAGCTGTATTTCTGCTGTGCCTGCTAACACTACCCTTTTGAATTTCTGCCAAAAGTCCTTAATGTAATTTTCCAATGCATGGAATTTTGCCCTGTAAGAAATACAGCATTTGATTAGATATTGCTGCTGTAATCCACAATGTTAGTGCTTTCCTGCACAAATGACAGCATCTGTTTATCTATGGATAAATGGAGCTGCTATTCAGAGAATGTTTGTGATGTAGCAGGAAGGTACCTTTTTTATAGTACACAGGAACATACTTTCTGACCACCTGGGTCTGCCTGCTTGTAGCCTCACGGTTACAGAATAAAAAGGTTTACCCTTGAAGATCAGTAGAGCATATTTGTCCAGAAAAAAAATCTCATGTGTATGCTAGGAAATTCTTGCATGTCAACAAGATGACACTCAGTTTTCTGAACAAGCCTTACATTTTAAGCTTCCCTCTATAATCACTCCTCTCTGGTAGCAGGAACACAGTGTTGAAATGTTATCAACCAAAGCAGAACTTTCAGATGTGAAAAGTCACAGGCAAGTACATTTGACACAGTAATCTTGTGTGGATTCTAATAGCTAGATAACCCTCCCAGAGCCCAGCTCTGTCTAAATAATGGACATTGAAAATCCAAAAGCTATTCAGTCCTGCTTTTTAGGCCTGCCATACACAGAGCAAATTTCCCGCCTGGAGGACAGTGTTTTTTGCTAGCGATAATCGCAGGTAAAACCTATAAAAGCTGGTCAATCAACTTGGTGCATTCAACCTGCCCCTTCACGGTTTGATTTTTGCCCGGTTCATCATCTCTGCCAATTCGAACAGTGTATGGCTGCCCTTGGAGTCGGACCTGTTTACTATCTCTAGTGGAATACATGTTACAAAATTTAACCGTAAAGAAAATATTATGTTTGTAAATGGTTTTCTTAACTGTATGTTTAAAAAAAATTGAATTTGATTTTTCGGGTATCTGAATATAGTGGAATGACGTTATGCACGTATTTGATTTAATGGTATACACTATGTATTGTGACTGCTTTTAGGTTAAGCGCATATGATTAAATATAGAAGGTCAAAATGTTTTATATTATAGCAATACAAAGCCTTTTGTTAGTGTAGTATCGCAGTGAATGCAGGAAAACAAATCTGCCAATATCAAAATCACTGTTGTCAGTAGACTCTGTATTAAAATCACTGTATGTAAGATAACCATTTACACTTAGAATCACAGGGTTGTTGTGTTAAATATCACAATGTGGTGTACGTTTAATAAACCGTGATAAGCCGAGATCATGATGATCACGGCTGATCACTGCTTATCACAGAGCATTGCCGGTTTAATAAACTGTGATAAGGAGCAGAGAACACATTCTCCACTTCACATCACATCACATGGATGTTTTGTCACAAACGGTCAGTTTAATAAACCGTGATATGAAGATTTCACAGCTCTTCACCTGAAATATCTCCCTTCCAGATTCACCAGCTCAGAGGTGTAGAATCTGGGAGAGAAGCTGGTGTGATAAGAGGAAGAAGGCTTATTTCTTCCTAATTTCAACACCAGTGGGTTAAAAATGAATATTAACAACAATATACACGTGTGTGTGTGTGTGTATATATATATATATATATATATATATATATATATATATATATATATATATATACACACACACAGTATCTATATAACACGTGTGTGCGTGTGTGCGCATATATATATATATACACACACACACACATATATACCGTATTTATCGGCGTATACCACGCACTTTTTTGCCCTTAAAATCAGGGCAAAATTGTGGGTGCGCGATATACGCCGATACTTGCTTCCCGCACTGTGTTTGAACTTTGCCGCCGATCCCTGCTTCCCGCACTGTGTTTGAACGCCGCCGCGGACATATACCGAGCGCAGTACACTCGGGTACAGTCGGCCAGGCTCGGCTCCCTTCTAGGTTATGCGAGAGGAGCCGAGCGTGCTCGAGTGTACTGCGCTCAGTTTGTCGCCGGCGGCGTTCAAACACAGCGCGGGAAGCAGGGATCGGCTCAGAGACAGCGCATGAGCAGCGGGGAGGACACCACGAAGGCCGCAGACGGACGCCGGACCGGACAAGGCCGCCGATGGACGCTAGGCAAGACACCAAAACTGTAAGTAATAAAAAATAAATAAAATTCAAGAATTTCACATCCAGAGTAGGGGTGCGCGCTATACGCGGGTGCGCACAATAGGCTGATAAATACGGTATATATGTATATGTGTGTATATATATATATATATATATATATATATATATATATATATATATATATATATATATATATATTATGTAATTTTTTATATATATATATATATTATGTAATTTTTTATATATATATATAATATGTTATCACATGTCTGAAAACATTAATTACATGTTCTTTTAAACTTTAGTTTCACTTTTTGAATTCGGCTGCACCATAATCTCACAATATCTCACGAGATTACATGCAGTCCACCCACTTTTACACAGATCTCGGCTGTTTTCAGAGAAAAAACTTCACCTCTGTTCACCAGCTGAGAACTGAAGTTCTCAGTTTATTAAACCGGCTGCAGAGGAGATAATTCTCCTCATGAGAACTGCCATGAACTGCTGTGAACTGAACTGAGAAAAAACTTCACAGTTTATTAAACGGACACCTGTATCTGAATTAATGAGTAGGTTAGTAGTACAGTTCATTATACATAATAGGTTAACAAAGAAGTGTATAGTCAGTGGAGCACTGTAAGAACAAGTAGGTCACTGTTTTTAATAAAATGTATTTCTTCTTTTTTTAACTCGGCCAATTTAAAAGACTTGAACTTCGTCTTGATACTAATGATCTAGGCAAGCCTAAATTTAAAGCGTGCTTGCAGGAGAAGAACCTGTTCTGTAAGCATATTTGCAAAAGGCGTAGACACAAGGGTGGGTTTATAGAGGGGGAGAAGTGGTTGTAAACGTCATGAGACAGAAATATGAACAAAGCAAATCCTCCTGTACTTTGTACTTGTGTCTATTCAAAACACTGAGTGTCATTTCTGTCTGCTGCCTAATTTCTCTGCCCGATTCACTTCTGAGGGTTTTTCTCAACACCAAGAAGAAGGTAATGGTGAAGGGAACTCCAGCACATGACAGATATCGTGATATATAGGGAATGGCACTCAGTGTACAGCTATCCAGGAACAAACTGACCAGTAGGGGGCCCCATGAGAGGCTCATGTCCTAGACTTCTCACTCCTGCTTCATATGAAGAGAGTCAGGTTGTGGAGGAGTTGGCTGAAATGGGAATGGGGGTAGTGTGTACATGGAGGGCAGTCTGTATGGCTGGGGACCGTGTACATGCTTGAGGTGCATGGCTCCTCCACAGAGACAGACACACACACACACACACACTCTTAACAGTGCCATTTCATTAGCTAATTTATGAGGGTGTGTTTTAGGGGTAGGGACGAGTGACTCTTAAGGCCTGGCTGAGAATTTGAAACTTTGAGCCCTATGCACAGGTATATGGCAGCACATATTTTTTTATTGAAACTATTGGCAGGTTATGTACCTGTGCTTTGTGTATTTAGCTGCAATATTTTACCATTGGAGAAGATTTGTTAGTGCATTGGGTGCATTGAGGGGTATACCCGTAGCTTGACTTTTTAGAATCTGGGAACCAGCTAAAAAAGTTAAGACAGGTTTTTTTTTTTTTTCAACAAAGCTTTATTTTCAATGACAAAACTCCTTCTCTTATGTAGCCCTGATGTGTATCTTTACAGATGCATGACACAGGTTTATACACTGAGAATACATGGAGTTGTCGGTATGTGAAGAAGTACTTAAACTCTTGCCTATTGGGCATTTTCACCCCCTCTCTGGCGAGGCCAATTTTCAGCTTTCAGCGCTATCGCACTTTGGTCATGCAACACTGTATTCATATAAAATGTTATTTAAATTTTTTTGACAGTTTTTCTTTTGGTGGTATTTAACTACTTAAGTCCCGGGCCGCAGTAAAATAACTGCCTCAAGGTGGCTCTGTAATTCCGGGACGCCGTCTTTTGACGTCTTTGCGTCCTCTGGCCACTGGGGGGCGCGCGCACCCGGCATGCCCCCGAGATGCCGATGCACGTGCCTGGCGGCCGGGATGTCTGCCAAGTACCCGCGATCGGCAATGACAGAGCAGGGACGTGGAGCTTGTACATAGGGACACAGCATCGGTCACCTCCCCCAGTCCCCTCGCCCCACAGTAAGAATCACTCCCAGGATACACATTTAACCCCTTCCTCGCCCCCTAGTGTTAACCCCTTCCCTGCCAGTCACATTTATACAGTAATCAATGCATTTTTATAGCACTATTCGCTGTATTAATGTGAATGGTCCCAAAAATGTGTCAAAAGTGTCCAATGTGTCCGCCGCAATATCGCAGTCCTGACAAAATTTGCAGATCGCCGTATTACTAGTAAAAAAATGTCAGAATTCTATCCCCTATTTTGTAGCCACTAAAACTTTTGCGCAAACCAATCACTATACGCTTATTGCGATTTTTTTTTTTTTTATTTTTTATTTTTTTTTTTTTACACCAAAGATATGTGGAATACATATCGGCCTAAACTGAGAAAAAAATATGATTTTTTTTTTTTTTTTTTAAATTGGATATTTTTTATAGCAAAAAGTATAAAATATTGTGTGTGTGTTTTTTTTTTTTTTTTTTTTTTTAAATTGTCGCTTTTTTTTGTTTTATAGCGCAAAAAATAAAAACCGCAGAGGTGATCAAATACCACCAAAATAAAGCTCTATTTGTGGGGGAAAAAAGGACGTCAATTTTGTTCGGGAGTCACGTCGCACGACCGCGCAATTTTAATTTTAAGCGACACAGTGCTGAAAGCTGACATTTTGCCTGGGCAGGAAGGGGGTATATGTGCCCAGTAAGCAAGTGGGTTAATCACCACTGGGGTTTTTATTTTATTTTTATTTATTTCTGTTAGAAAATTTTGCAAGTAAGTAATTTTTCTTCCTTACTGGTGAGGAGGCACTGATGGGGCTGCCCTGATAATCAGGGCACTGATTATCGGTGTAAATGTGTGTATCAGAATTTCCTCATGCTGTAACAGAGCTAAGGAAACTACTGCCGATAAATGGCAAGTCTGTTTACAATGTGATTGGACATAGCTGATCACATGGTAAAGGGCCGCTGTGATTCGACCTTTATCTCGATCTGTGATCAGCTTTGTCCAAAGGACACAGAAATCACAGAGCGTGCCCGATGTGCGCCCCTGGGGGAGTGCAAGGGGTTCTGGGAGGATATCGAGACACCCTCCCAGAACTAACCGACCGCACGGTCGGCAACCATCTGCTCAGGGTCCAGAGCCACATTTCCGACGTAGTGTGTTGGGCAATAGTCATTGGTCATGCCTGGAAATGGGTGCAATTTCTGGGATTTGTTGAGCCCTGGATATACTAATAGAATGGTCATTGTATTATGAACTAGCCTTTTTATTCATGTAATTTTTATTTATAATTTTTTTCACATCCATTGAGGTGGCTATTGAAAAATGCATACGGTTTCTTGCTCCATATATATGATTTAGATAACCTAAAATTCTCACATGGAATGTTGTAAAAGAAGCAGACTTGCTGAAAATAGCAGGTAGTTTTATAAATGCAGATTCAACCTGAATTTCCATTGAAGGTGTAATGATTTTTGGGTGAAAGTACTTTACTACTTTCTAAAATGAAAGGCCTGAAAGGGTTTCCTGCTCTACCTCCCTTTTAAATATTATTTAAGTATTATTTTTGAGATTTGAAAAAATAAATAAATTCTCATGTAATGTTTCTGCTGCTAAATGTATAGCTTTTTGATTGCAGTTGGAGGTAACATTCTGTAAACGTTTTTTAAATGTTAAATTATGCAAAATCTGTTGTGAAAAGACGTTCACAATTATTTGTGTATTCTGTTTTAGACAAGAGAGGAAAGAAAAATGGAAGCGATTCTTCAAGCTTTTGCAAGACTAGAAAAGCGGGAAAAAAGGAGAGAACAAGCCTTAGAGAGAATTGGTACATCTAAAACTGACGTCAAACCTGACATGAAGGACCTCCAGATTGTCAGTGAATGTGAGCTCCCTGAGGTAATTTTGAGTTCTAATTTATATAGTGAGATCTAATCTACTACATTTTTGAAGAAATCCTTCTTTGTAGACTCTTTGTAAAAAGATTTGGATAAACTCCAAAATTTCAAGGTACAAAATAAATAAGCCAGAAATGCTAGCTGTTGCTATCTATCTATTCTAAAATTGCTGTCAGATTTAGCATTCACATCACGGGCAGTAATTTGTTGCAGCAGCACAGTCTGTCATAGATGTTCCTTGTAATATTGGTAACTTGTCAAACTTCTTGTCTCAGGATGTAAGAAGATAATTCCCATGTTACCTTATAAGCAATCATTATCTTTATAGAGCATAAATATACAAAGCAATCTTATGTTGCTTAAGGCAACTTGGCAATATGGTTCAAGTGGTTGTAAAGGTAGAAGGTCTTTTTATCTTAATGCATTAAGATAAAGACGCCTTTGTGCAGCAGCCATCCCAGCACCCCTAATACTTGCCTGAGCCCCGTCTTTATCCAGCGATGTCCATGAATACCTGGGAGATCCGGGTCTTATTCTCCTGATTGGTTGAGACACAGCAGCGGCACCATTGGCTCATGCTGCTGTCAAAGTCAGCCAATCAGGAGAGAGGGGGTGGGCCGAACCAGGGCTCTATGTCTGAATGGACATGGAGCTGTCATTCGGCTCAGGTGCCCCCATAGCAAGCTGCTTGCTGTGGGGGCACTCAACAGGAGGGAGGGGCCAGGAGAGCCAAAGAGGCACCCGAAAAGAGGAGGATCTTGGCTACTCTGTGCAAAACCACTGCACACTGGAGGCAAGTATAATATGTTTGTTGTTTTTATATAAAAGAAAGTGAGACTTTACAATCACTGTAAGGCTAATATATCTCAACTTCAGCCCATGCGTTTTAGTTTTATTTGCATGGTGGCTTTTTTTTTCATTCCAGCTGCAGAGATCAAGCACAAAATGGTCTTTATGTATTTTTACCAATAGTTTAATGGTTGAGGATCAGAAACCCAGATGAACACCATCCGAAGATGTCAGTGGCTGGTGAGAGCATCAGGACATCACAACACTGCAGTAGAGATATATAGGTCTACTTTAACAGCACTATGACTTTTTGAGGGTACTTTTCTACAAGATTAGTATGATGGCCTACATACAAGTGTATTGAAATTCAATTAGATTAATGTTTTAATTTCATGGAACTTTGGCTTTGTTTGGCCTATTAATGTTTAGGATAAGGATTGCTATACAGGTGCATCTCAAATGTGAATATCCATCAAAAAGTTCATTTATTTCAGTAATTCAAGTCAAAAAGTGAAACTCGTATATAGATTCATTACACACTGATTTATTTCAAGCATTTCTTTCTTTTAATTTTGATTATGACTTGCAGCTAGTGAAAACACAAGATTCAGTATCTCAGAAAATTTTAATATTTACAGAAGACCAATAATAAAAAAAAAAAACTTGATACAGAAATGTTGGCTTGCTGAAAAGTATGTCCATGTACTGTATATTATGCACTCGATAGTTGGTCGAGACTCCTTTTGCTTGAATTACTGCATCGATGCGGCGTGGCATAGAGTTGATCAGTCTGTGGCACTGCTGAGGTGAGTTGCTTTGATAGCGGCCTTCAGCTCGTCTGCATTTGGTCTGGTGTCTCATCTTCCTTTTGACAATACCCCACAGATTCTTTATGGGGTTTAGGTCAGGCGAGTTTGCTGGCCAATCGAGCACAGTGATACCATGATCATTAAACCAGGTATTGGTACTTTTGGCAGTGTGGGAAGGTGCCAAGTCCTGCTGGGAAAATTAAATTCACATCTCCATAAAGCTGGTTATCATCATGAGATTTGTACTTTTGCAACAGCTGGAGGGCCACCAGTTTGAGACACCTGATTTAAAAGCTCAGGAAACCTTTACAGATTTTTTGAGTTAATTAGTGGATTAGAGTGCGACTCCATGGGGTTGCTTTACTCAACCTGAAAAGTGTCAAATCTGGTGCAGCTCTGCATAGAAACTAATCGGCTTCCATTTTTATTTTGTTTTTTTTGTCAAAGCTGAATTTAGCAAACTGAATTAGACAATTGGCTACCATGCACAGCTGCATCGGATTGTGCACTCTCCAGTTTTTAGTAAATCATTCCCCCATGAGTCTACAATAATGAACTTTTTCACAATATTCTAATTTTCTGAGATACTGAATGTTGGATTTTCACTAGCTGTAAGCCATAATCATCAAAGTTAAAAGAAAAATGCTTGAAACCACTCGTGTGTAATGAATCCATATAATACATGCTTCACTTTTTGAATTGAATTGCTGAAACAAACTTTTTTAGATTTTTTTTTTTTTATTCAAATTTTTTGAGATATGCCTGTATTTACTGCAACTGTTGCTTATTACCTTGCTGGTTACCTTGCTGTAATAGTTGGCAAGCACTGTGAGAAGTCATCAATGTTTAAACATGGTTGCACTCAACAACTTCAGCATTTTTCAGGATGTATAGGAATGCTTTTTGAAAAAAGAAAAAGCTTGCCCATGCACACGCATGCTCTTCAAATAGTAAAAATGTTTTGCCCCGGTATGGATAGTATGAGTAGGAAAGGTATAACATGCAGTACAATAAAATTTTGCAGTGTGAAAAAGTGGTAAATTGCAGATATGGGGGTTTATTTACTAAGGGCAAATCAACTTTGCACTACAAGTGCAGTTGCTGTAGATCTGAGGGGGGACATGCAAGGAAAATAAAAAAAACAGCATTTTTGCTTTTGATGATAAAATCAGCCGATCTTCCCCTCATTTCAGATCTTTCCTTTAGATTTAAAGCAACTGCACTTCAAAGTGCACTTGTAGTGCAAAGTGGATTTTCCTTTAGTAAATCAACCCCATTGTGTTGCAGTGCTACATACATACAAAAGTAGCCAGTGTGCATGTATCTGTGACACACACACACACGCACACTATTGCTATACAAAGTATGGTGGGGTTAATGAGCGAAAAGTAAGCCCCATCTTATAAGGTGTTATATTCTTCCTTGTTACTGATACAGCTGTTCATAAACTTCTATATTCCTTTACACTGTGAAAGCTTAGTGTTGCAATGCTGTACATAATATGTAAAAGCCTGTGTTTTTCTTAATATTTCTAGGAACCTGTGAAAGAAGAACCTGTCAGCAAGCCTACTCCTGCAAAAATAAACAGGACAAAACAAAGGAAAAGTTTTACTAGAAGCAGAACTCACATTGGGCAGCAGCGCCGGCGGCACAGAACTATAAGCACCTGCTCAGATGTCCAGCCTTCCTCCCCAGATGTGGAGGCCATGCCACAGCAAGTGGAAACTGAGACTAATACACTTGTGGAAGAGCCCGTTAGTGAGAACTCTTCTACCACAGCAGTGGTTGCAACTGCAGATAATGATGAAGTTGCAGATATTGATTCAGTTGCACAAAACAAATGCCCGCCTAAATACCCCAAAACAAAAAAGGTATGTTTATCTGGCAAGCCAAGCATCCTAAATTGTAGCAAGCTTAAGTTTTTTTTTTTTTTTTTTGTTAAAGCATATATCTGTTAACCTAACTCCTGGGATGGTAAGAAGGGACACTGCCTTAGAAATGTATGGGCATTGTTTAAAGCTGTATTAAACCTACAACCAAAGATGTAATATATTGCAGTTTGCCAATCATTCGATGTGATGGTTGCATTAATTTTTCTGTTTTCATCTGTTGATCTGGCAAGTAACACTCCTCCTATATTAGAGTGCCCCCACTCTGGATGAAGGAGAATAGGCGCACCTTTGGACAGCAGCATTGTCAGTTCCGGGGGGGAGGGGAGTGTTAGGTGCACTAGCAGATTTAGATACACTAAACAATTTGAAGCTGAACTTCAGTTAAAACTTTTTATAAGCAGTTACATCAGTTATTTCCTTTTGGGATAATGTTTTTAAATATAAAAAAAATCAGGTGAAATAAAAGTAAGCAAGCTTTTAAGGACATGTCCCCTGGGTACCCCCCATAACCAGAACTCGCAATTGGCAGCAGCCACGAGAGGGCAGAACTGCATGAAGGTAAAAAAACGTTCAGCCTTTTACAACCCCTCTAAATCAAGTACAGCAATTACACTTTGTTCTGCTCTTTTGTGTCGATTCTTTAGAACAGGTGATGAGACATATTTCCAAAATGGCCCTAATAATTCACACATGCAGAATCTTGTCGCTCAAAGTCCGAACAGCTGAAGCTGCTTGTAAAAAATAAATGAAACCCTTTAATAAAAATAAAAAATTTACTCTTTCAAGGCATTCCGCTTTTTGTGTAGACAAATGACATCTATAAAAGATGTTGCGGACTTTCCGTCATTGTCAATAGGAGAAGGGACAATGATGGCCAGCAACGAAGGAGGTGAAGGGAAAAATTGCTGCCCTGCCATCAATGAGGGTAGTTACAAGGGAATACTATGTCAATATTCACAAGCGGATCCATGGAGTTGGCTTCAAGAAACGTGCTCCCCACGCTCTGAAGGAAGTCCACAAATTCGCAATGAAAGATGCGTACTTGTGATGTGCATATTGACACCAGGTTGAACAAAGCTGTCTGGGCCAAAGGGATCAGAAATGTTCCATACCATATGTGTGTGCATTTGTCCAGAAAGTGTAATGACCAAGACACTATACACAATTATTTGGCAAATGAGTATTTTGACCAAATCATAATTTTTATGCATATTGTCCATGTCCAAGCTTATTGGATTTAAGCATATAAGGTGATGTGTAATTGTGTAATAAAGGAGGATTTGTCTTAAGTCACCAACACCCTATATCAAGGTGTGCATATTTATTAGGCAGCTTATTTTCTTCAGGCAAAAGGGCCAAAAAAGTTTTAACTTTAAAAGTCTTTCAAAGGGATGTAGCCCAAATTGTCAGCGGTCACAAATGTGATGAGAAAAAGACTTAAATTGACTGCCAAAGATTTGAGAAGAATTAAATGTGAAGCTACCAGGAACCCATTATCCTTCAGTGCTGTCACATTCCAGAAACGCAAACTACCTGCAGTGCCCAGAAGTACAATCTGTTCAGTAATCAGAGACATGGCCAAGGTAAGGAAGCTTGAAACCCGACCACCACTGAACAAGACACATAAGTTGAAACGTCAAGAAATATCTGACGACAGATTTTCCAAAGGTTTTATGGACTGATGAGAGGAGAGTGGCTCTTGATGGACCAGATGGATGAACCTGTGGCTGGATCAGTATAGGGCACAGAGCTCCACTTCGACTTAGACACCGGACAAGGTGTGGAGGTGGGGTACTGGTATGGGCTGGTATTATTTAAGATGAGTTTGTTGGACCTTTTGGGGTTTAAGATGGACACAAAAATCTACTGCCAGGTTTTAGAATATACTTTCTTCAATGGTACAGGAAAGTCTTCATCTTTCATGAAGACTATGATATTTATGCAGGACAATGCTCCATCACATGCATCAAAATACTCCACTGTGTGGCTAGCCAGCAAAGGCCTTAAAGATATAAGTTAATAATATATTATTTTTTTTTGTATTTTTTGTTTGTTCTCACTTTTACCACTTCAGCCCTAGAAGAATTTGCCCCCTTCCTGACCAGAGCACTTTTTGCGATACGGCACTGCGTCGCTTTAACTAAGATTTGCACGATGTTGTACCTTCTCTTCAGGGATCTTCCTTTTCAATCTCTAAAAGAGGCCGTTGTTCTTGATATCATGTCGTTTAAGATGTGTCGGAGTTCTATAAGGAGCTGTTCTTCATTCTTTACAATGGAAAGGTAGTGTTGCACTGAAGACCATCTTTTCTTTCTAAGGTGGTATAAGTCATCCACCTCAGTAACAGCATAGTGCTAACATCATGTCCTGCTTCAAAGCACCCAAAGGAAATTGCTTTCCCATGCCTAGACAACGAGCCATAAGAGTCTACCTCAAAGCAACCCATTTGATCAGAAATCAGAACTCCCCATTTGTCCTGTCCTCTGGCCCTCACAAGGGACATCCTGCTTCCATCCACCACCATTACGCAATGGCTAAGACCTCTGAGCACTAGGGCATTTGCTCTTAAGGATGGATTTTTCTTCTGCACTCTCCTAGGTCAGTGGGTGTTTCCATGGCATTCTGACACCAGGCCCCTCTAGCCCAGCCTTGTAAGGCTGCCACCTGGTCCTCTGTTAATCTTTTTAAAATTCTTCTAGGTGGAAGTCTAATCTTCTGCAGATGCAGTTTTTGGCCACAAGCTGCTTGCAGCTGCACTTTCAAGTTGGGTCTATTGACCTTTGTTGGGTCTGTTAAAGAATTTTTGTCTTGCCTGTGATTTACTCATCTTGAAGTACAGTACAGGCTAAAGGACATCCTCCCTTCTATTCCCTGGTTACTCTGCATTGCTTGCTACAAAACTTAGGATTCACAGAGTGTGGCAGGGTTATTGGCAACCAAGTAGAAGAAAAATGGCTGCACACCAACATCAGTCCAACGGGTTTATTAAAATACTGCCACCAGGACTATGACAACGGACCAAAGGGTGACAGCGTTTCCCACATACATTGTGCTTCTTTAAACCCAAAAGAAGAGTGACCTACCGAACCTCTAAATAAGACGCTCCCACCTCACATGTGTAGGGTGGTGTGATCAGCTCTCCCCATGTATTGATGAGCAAAACTAAAAACATTCTGAACAACATTGTGAGTTTATATGCAAAAAGTGACCAAATCGATAAAAGACTGACACCATAGAAAAGGTAAATACAAATATTTGTATGGAGGACACCAAAACACATGCATTTAATTGAAGAGAACAGATTGAAAGAGACACATGTTGATGTATGTGTCCATCCGTCTGCACAATACAAAAGGAAATGGACACGATTATACTGTATGGGTAGATGTGAAAACTGCCCCAATAAATATCTGTGGCAGACCCAAATAAAGTAAGTTTAACGCTAAATAACAACCTAATATAACCATATTCTTAACCATTTTCTAAACCTACCTAATCACAAACCCCTGTCATACAAATGCATATGTATAGCCAGAAAACTCCTGGGGGCCCAGATGAACAAGAGATTTTGAGTGGAGTGTCCCTATTTGATAAGTAATGCTAATAAAAATGGCTTGCATCCCACTCAAAATTTTAACCGGAGGGAATGCGGGTCGAGAGTAAAAATATAAAAAAAATTCCCCCCTGCGTAATAAAATATGAAAAATATTGGGGAGAAACCTTGGGGGGGGGGGGGGGGGGGGGCGTCGCGCATGTCCTCAAAAGCTTGCTAGTGTACAATCTCCTGAATGTACAAGCCTATAAACCAGGGTCTGACTACTTGGCCTGTATCATGTACTGCAAGATTTGGTTTTTTTTTTCCTGGTAAGTCAAATTTCCTCTTATTTTAAGCATAACATTTATATCCTGTTCATTATAACCATTTTGGAGTTTGTCTTGCATGTTTTAACAAATGTTTAACTTTTACATACAATAATTTTATGCTATTTTCATTAAACAAAAGTGCAAACCAAAGGGTAAGAATGTATAGATAGAAAAGTTTGGCTTCCAGAGCAGCATACCAAAGTGGTCTGCCTATAATGCACATAAAGTGCAGTAGAGTATAAGGGGCAGCTTAAAGTATTATGTACTATTAGCAGTAAAATGCCCATTGGTGTAGATTGTCGACAGTGTACTAAATTTTTGAAAATATTACAGTTCTTGTCTGATCTGAAAGCAGAAAACGCATAAAGGGAAAGCCAGTCGCTTTGTTCACTGTAACAGTCAGAACACTGACATGGTGTCATGAAAATGCAGTTGATGGCATGCTTTGCTTCTTATGTCTGATCAATAATGCATACATTGCAATTCTGTTTACAGTCTTCAGTATGCACTTGTGTGACACTTCAAAAATGGAAGGACACTCTTGTTACAGTATGTATCAAAGGTGGTTGGTGATTTATTTATTTTTTTCTACACAAGAATTTTAATTCGTGGTAATACATGTAATCTATAAAAAGAATGAACATATGGAATAACCCGTCTGTTACAGAATATATAATTTTGTGACTGCGTTTATAGTTACCGTAATAGCATTTTTCCATTTTTAATTTTTAGTATGAGATTTTCAGAAACCCCAGCCTGCTTGAAATCTCTGAAAACCGTTTTAATGTAGCAGCAGCCATCTTCATGTAGGTGTTCTCTGCTCTACACCATGGGAATGTTTGGCAGTGTTTTGACTTGATTTCTATACATTTTTACACATTTCGTTTTCATTCAATAAAAAAAAAAAATCTATATCTTGTTTTTCTCTTTTGGCTATTGAGGATCACACCTTGGTAATGAAGAAACTTGGGGTTATATTGCTAGAGAAAAAAAAAGGATACTAGGTGCAATGAATCCCAAGGGGGCTGGCCTTTAGTTTCCTAACTCTGCCCACCTCACACCACCTCAGTTTTGCAGAATGCATGTTTATTTAGCCCAGATATTGGACATCTTAGAAGACATTTCAGTTGGCTAATAGGTTGTATCTTCTTTGGAAGCAGTTGCATTTGCTCAATTTCAACAACTTTGCAATGGAACACTGGTTGGTCTGTGTGGCAGCTCATTCAGTTACATCCTCAAACCAAAATTTTTCTGTTATGGTGCCTTCTGTCCCCATTGCTGTGAGAAGACAGACCTTTATCTTTCTTACAATGGTGAATGCCAGCTTCTAGTTTGGGGTGAATCGCTGCGCCTTCTGTCTATGTGGTAATAATAAGAAAAATCAACACATCATATCAATATTTTGGCGTTGCAAGCAATTCATGTGTCATTGGATTACTGTACCCCCACTTTTTGACTTTCCATCTGGTCTGGATCTAAAAATGTTGGGGTGGCAACAGACGTTTCATGTTCTGGCTATATTCATAATAGACATTCCAGGGGTGGTGAACTGACAGGCAGGTGTCCTCGACACACATCTGGAATTCTGCATCACAATGTGTTCTAAGCCATATATCTGCACTGGGGGTTTCCAGATTCAGTTCAACAAGAACCTGGACAGGATTTTCCTATAAAGTGGAACTGACAGTGGACCCAGCAGATGGCCCTGATGGCGTGATCAGTATACCTTATGCATTTCCTTCATTTTAAACTTATTTTACCGTGTCTGCTTCGAAGGATCAGAGCATATCTTTGTTGTTGCTATCCCATAAGGTAAATTTTCTTGTGGACATCACTTTGGCCTAGATGGGTATCTGTGTTTTTAAGCATGGTCTTGTAGGGAGCCTTATTTGAGAAAGTTGTTTTTACAACCAAGAATCCTTCTTTTTTTCTTTTTTTTTTGCTTCTACTACTTTAATGAAGATATTATGCTGCTTCCCTGTGTCTGGCAATAAGTCACCCAAGGAGTTTGGAAAGTAAAAAAAATGACAGGACCGTAATGGGGGGAATATTCCAATGGGGACAATGGTTCTGGCGATCCTGGTGACAACTATGGGTTACCTCAATTTTGAACACCAGTCTCTGCATCGGACTCGCACAACAGCCTTATTATATTTTTTTTAGCCCCCGACACACTTAAAGCTGTAGCTTCCTAATGTGGAAATGCTAATTTCTACTGTGCACGAATGCTTTAGCATTGTCGCACTTTGCCCCTTTGGGTACAAAAAGGCACATGACACTATTAAGGATGTCACGAGAGAAGATTCTGCTTTCACAGCAAAAGATTCAAATCCCTTTCGCAGGAGCCCTCTACTGCCTCAAACAGAGCACCTAATAACTCTTCCGTAGCCTAATATTAAAAAGTTCAAGAATTTTAGCCCTTCCTTTTGGCCTTAAAGGGGTTGTAAAGGAGAAAAACTTTTTTCATAGTAAGCATCCTTTACCTGCAGACATTCCTCTTTTCACTTCCTCATTGTTCGTTTTTGCTCAGAAGTTGCTCTATTTCTTCTCTGTTCTGTTCACTTCCTGCTTGTCTAATTTTACTGACCACCGTGATGGGAGGCTTTACTGCGGTGGTCAGTAACATGACCCCCTCCCCCTCCTGGGAACTACATCTGTGTGGCAGGACGCTCTCTACGTGTTAGAGACTTCAAGGAGGTGTGAATTACTGGGCGTGCCGCAATTCATACTGGGAAATGTAGTTCTTACATGAACGAACGATGCAAACCAGGAAGTGAATGAGAGAACAGAAACTAGAATACCGGAGGTGATATAGATGAAGGAATTTAATGGGTATTTACTCGTTGTTTTTTAACAGAATCATTACACTATTCTGTCGGTCTACCTTGCAGACATTAATTTTAGGCAAAAAATTTTTTTCCTCAATGGCCCTCTTCCAAACAAAGGGGTGTCCTCACTCCTAAGAATGGGGGTCATCTATTAGTTTGCCTCTCTGTAGGTCACAGACATCCCAGAACTTTGGGTTCAACACTGATTTCAAAGGGTATAAAATAAAGTTAAAAAATCTACCTCCTAACGGTTTTCTTTTCTCAAATCAACCAAAATTTGTCCAAGGAAATTTTAGAATTGCAGAATACCATTTCTTGTCACAGGGAGTAGTTGTACCCACTTGACAGTTTCAAAGGACTGTATTCAAACCTGTTCACTGTATCAAAGCCCAACAAGGGGTAGGGTTGGGGAACTATCTAAATGCCACTGTCATCTCCAGTGCCAATAATACAGTGATCAGTGCTTAAAAAATAATACTGTCACTTTATGGCTGGGAACAGGTTAACATCTAGGGCGATCAAGGGGTCAAATGCCTAACTATGTGTAATGTGTGCTGCTTTTTAATAATGATCCCTGTGCTTTGCAGGGATGAGATACTGACATATAGCTCCCTGTGTACAGAGCTCTATGTTGAATATCAACAAAGAGCTCTCAGCTGTGATGGTACACAGCCGAACAACAGGTTCCTGGCCGTGAATCATTTGCCTGGGACTTGCTGACATGCTCCCACTGTGTGCAATCACAGCAGGAGCCGGCCAGGGAGCATGCATTCACATGCCCAAACCCAGAGGTAGGCAGCGAAGTACCAGTATATTGATTTGCCTAGTGTGTTGCCTGTCCACAGTACAATGTGGCTGGTTGTTAAATGGATATACATTAAGAGATTATTTAGGTTTATATAGTTTATCTATTATTTAAAAAAAATATACCACTTACAAACAAAAAGACTTACAATTCCCTCAGTCCCATTGGGTCAACCTGATATTTTGTTTCCTTTTTGTATTTGTTTGATGGGTTCGATTTTGTTTAAAATATTAATAAAACCTTAAGTTATGGTGCATCTCAGATCAAGCTTCCCTTACACAGCACCCTGTGCATCATTAATATTGTCCTGCAGAAACCACCATTTGAACCCATCAGGATAATCTCCTTAGATTACCTCTCCTGCAATTTAGCCTTTATTTGCTATCGCATCTGAAGTGTGTCTGAGCTGGTTGCTCTCTTGTGAGGGGCCTTCATACTTGACAGTGACAAGGTTTTCCTAAGCCCAAAACTATCCTTCCTAAGGTAGTATCAGTCTTCAACCTCAATAAAGCCACATTCCTTTTTTGTGCTCTGCTGCAAAGCACCCAAAGAAAATTTCTCTTCATTGCCAGGACATACATCAAAGCCACCGTCTATACCGCTAAAGCTTGCACAATAAAGAAGAAAACTCCTCCTGCGCATTTATGTACCCACGCCACCAAGTTGGTGTTTCCTGGCCATTCCAGCAAAAAAGCCTCTGTGGCCCAGCTTTTTAAGGCTGCCATCTGGTCCTTTAGTCATACCTTTTTCGTTTTACAAGGTGGCGTTCCAATCTTCTGTGGATGCAGCTTTTGGCTGTAAAGGTTCTTGTAGCAGTATTCTAACTTTGGGTTTGTTGATCTTTGTTGGACCTGTTGGCACAGTTCTGTTTGCCTTGTTGTTACTCACCTTTCTCAGTTGTTGCTTGGGGACATCCCTGGGTCTCTAAATACTCAGCCTGTGTATTTTACAAATAAGAGACATTGTGACTTTCCTGTAAATTCCTTATCTTGAAGTACAGGACAGTGGACACCCTCCCTTCTATCCTTTGGTTACTTTGCACTGCTTGCTACAAAACTGAGGATTCACAGTGTGTGGTAGGGTTATAGGGGAGGCGCCCAAACACCCAAAGGTACCAACATATAATTTAGGGTCTGTGGCTACTCAGCCTGTGCCCTGTACTATTCCTCTGTGGAATTCACAGGTACATGAAAATGTTATTATAAATGAATATTCAGCTAGAGAATCCTTTTCTTCACTGGATACTGCAAACTAGTTGTGAGCTACTTTTACCTAATGCAAGACAAATAAAAAAAAAAGTGCTTATGGTAAATGTGGTATTGTCATGTCATGTCATTGTCTGGTATAGCCTGTCTGCCCTGAAAACTATGTTGGTAGGACCAAGAACTAAACCTTTATTTTTCATTCTAGCACTTGGTTAATGAATGGTTAAGTGAAAAGCATGAAAAGTCTGGCAAACATGGGGAGACATTTTTGGAAAGACCTTTGCGGATAACCACAGACCCTGAAGTTCTGGCAACACAGCTAAATTCTTTACCAGGTCTTGTCTACAGTCCACATGTGTATACCACTCCAAAGCACTATATTCGATTCACCTCTCCGTTCCTGTCTGAGAAAAAGAAGAGACAAAAAGATGAGGAGATTGTTTTGGGTTACTGCAAAAAGGTACATATTGCTACAGCCTTTATGAATCTTTCTTTTATAGTGTACTAAAATATATACTATATGGCATGAGTGTTATGTAATGTACATACATCTATGCCAGAAGAGGTCTTGTTTAACCTTGTTGAATGTACAGATTACATTGCTGGCATTGGATAGTGTGACAGAAGATCTATTAATACACTTTATTTTATGAGACAGGTTACTTTTTGTTTACAAAAAGGCATGTTTGAACACTGCATATTTAGCTAAGCATTAAAACATAGGAGCTTTTCTGTTTTTTTTTTTTAAAATAGATACTTAAAGTCCGGCAAGATTTGTCAGTGTGGATGTGGGTCTGATCAGTTGTCGGCCAATGACTGCTGATCACGTGATGTAAACAGAAGCTCTGTAATCTGTATTTTTCCCCCCCCCTCACACTGTCAGCATGAGGGGGGGGGGGGGAAGCCAATCACCAGCTTCTGTCAGAGGGACATCAGTCCCTTACACAGAAAGCTGCGGCTGCATTTTCCATGCCCACCAGTGTCAGCTACCAGTGCCCATCAGTGTGTCATAATCGGTGCCACACATCAGTGCTGCCTATCAGTTTCACCTACCAGTGCAGCTTTAAAATTACCTATTTTTATTCCAAACTTCAAAACAGTTTTTGGGGGGGGGGGGGGGGGGGGGGGGGGGGGGGGGTTTTCAAAATTTTCGGTCCTTTTTTTGTTTTGTTTAGAAAAAAAAAAAAAAAAAAACTTGGCAATTAAATACCATCAAAAGATAAAAATTGTATTTGGGTACACTGTAGTATGATCGCGCAATTGTCATTCAAAGAGTGACGGCACTGAAAGCTGAAAATTGGTCTGTGCAGGAAGGGAGTTAAGGAAAGGAGCGCTACCAGTAGAGCCAATCAGTATTTAATGACTCATTGCTTGGAAAAATTGTGCATTTTGATTTTTTCCGATGATGTAGAATGTTAAAAACATGATACTTATTTTTTTTTTTTTTAGCGATGGCTGAAACAAGCTTTGGAGGAGGAACTTTCTGCACCTCTGAATCCATTTGATTCTCCTGCTCAAGATCGATCCCAAAGCCCCAGTACATTTGCAGAAAATAAGTGCCACTTAGTCATGAATGGCAGTTGCCCACTGACTTCAGGTGAGATGAATTTGTGTGTGTGCGTATAAAAGTGGACTGTTACCCACCCACCTTGTAGTATTAATGCACTTTTAAATACCTGTGTGTTGTATGTTGTTGAATATTCTGTACAGTGTGCACCCAGGACCATATATATCTAGTGCACATGTGTCAAACACAAGGCCTGAGGACCAAATCCCACCCGCCAAGCCATTTGCTGGGTCCCTTGCAAGAATTTAAACAGAACTAGTTGTTTCAGAAATCGAGCAGTGACGGCCACCATATATCTTCGAACAGGTGTAATTTAAATCTGTGTGGTTGTGGCTGTTTGAATTGTACTTCAATACTATCTTTTGTGTTCGGTTAGAAATATGGTTTATAGCTGGTCTCTAGAATTTGGTAAAAGCTGAGGTGGTTAAAAAGAAAAAAAAAAAGAAATATAGTTTATTTGTTTTAACCGTCTTTGTCTTTTTTTTTGTCAATTGTAGACCTAACAACCCCTTTGAAAAAAAGGAGAATGTATCAATTGTTGGACTGTGTGTACTCAGAAAATTCTACACCTACTGCATCTCCTTATGCAACACCAACACGTATAGATATGCCTTCTGCGGATGCATCACTATTCAGTACTCCTCCCAGGATAAAGGTAGAGGATGAAAGTTGTCGTAACAGTTACAAGCAGACTTATTCGCCGGTTAATTCTGTAACTGCCTGTGTCCGTGGAAATCACTTGCATTTTGAGGTAAGCAACTTCTAATGAACCCCATGCTTTCTCCTTGTGTTCATAAGATTAGTTGGCTGTAATCTTGTATTTGAAATGGCATTTAATGGAAACATTTTAAGGAAAAGGGCCTTCAATTTATAGTTATGAAGCAATGTTTCCTTGATCCTTCCAGTATAGTTTATTTTTGTTTCGAGCCTGCCTTTAACCACTTAAGGACCAAGCCTCTTTCTGAGATTTGGTGTTTACAACTTTTTTTTTTTTTTTGCTAGAAAATTACTTGGAACCTCCAAACATTATATATATATATATATATATATATATATAACACCCTAGAGAATAAAATGGCAGTCGTTGCAATACTTTTTGTCACACCATTTGCGCAGCGGTCTTAAAAAGCGCACTTTGGGTGAAAAAAATCACCTTTTTTTTTTTTAATAAAAAAAATAAGACAACAGTAAAGTTAGCCCAACTTTTTTTTTTTTTTTTTTTATATTGTGAAAGATCATGTTATTAGAATTATTGCTCTCACTCTCAGGCCCCATACACACGAGAGGATTTATCCGCAGATACGGTCCAGCGGACCGTATCCGCGGATAAATCCTCTCGAGGATTTCAGAGGATTTCTATGCGATGGCGTGTACACACCATCGCATTGAAATCCGCGCTGAAATCCTTTGCCGATGACGTGTCGCGCCGTCGCCGCTATTATGACGCGGCGACGGGCGCGACGCTGTCATATAAGGAATTCCACGCATGCGTCAAATCATTACGACGCGTGCGGGGAATCCCTTTAGACGGATGGATCCGGTAAGTCTGTACAGACGAGCGGATCCATCCGTTGGAATGGATTCCAGCAGATGGATTTGTTGAGCATGTCAGCAAATATCCATCTGCTGGAAATCCATCCCAGGGGAGATTTCTCTGCGGATAAATATCCGTTGGCGTGTACACACCATAGGATCTATCCGCAGAAACCCATTTGATGGGATTTATCTGCGGATAGATTATATGGTGTGTATGGGGCCTAAAGATCGTGGCGATACCTCACGTGTGTGGTTTGAACACTATTTTCATAAAAACTTTTGGGTCACTTTTATTCCTATTACAAGGAATGTTAACATCCCTTGTAATAGAAAACGGCATTACAGCTCCTCCTAAATATGAGATCTGGGTTCAAAAAGACCTCAGATCTCATATTTGGACTAAAATGCAATAGTGATAAAAAAAATGTCTCTTTTAAAAGCGATGGGCAGAAGTGATGTTTTGATATCGCTTCTGCCCTGCAGTGATATGGAGACGGGTGGGGGCCATCTTCCCCTCACTCGTCTCCATACACAGCAAGGGAGCATACCCGATCGCCTCCGCCCTCTCCCACCGCCGATAAGTGATCTTGTGGCATAGCCGCCGCAGAGACCACTTTTATCTTGTAGCGGATCGCCTACTGAAGAAGAGGGTACCGGGGTTATGTACCTCTTCAAACGGCCAACGTATTTCTGCGGCGGGCAGTCCGAAAGTGGTTAATGTTTGCTTAATTGGACCAAGAAGACCAAGCTGCTGCAGCAGATGTCCTATCAGAAGATTTCCCCTACCTACTGTAAACTAACAAGCTGTCTGGTTGGGCTCAACAACCTGCATTTCACTTTCCTTAACGCAGATGTTTTTTTTTTTTTTAAATTGGCCCTCCATTTAGCTTTTTGTGGAGGACCAGAAACTTTCCTCCATATTAAAGATACGTTGTACAGAGGAACAGTGTTCAGTTAAAGTGGAAAATGCCTTTTAATTCAGTAACTATTTTACATTTGTGCTGGAGTTTTCCCATTGAAAATATCCTTATATTTGACGGTCTACATCACTGGTGTCTGAGCAGAAACTTGGTATACCTTTTTGATGTAGCTTCCAAAAGTCTTTTGGGTTGTGTGAATAGCTACCTTTCTAACCACTTGCTGTAAAAATTTGATTCTGTAATTTATGATTTTAAGCAAAGTTTACCCAAGTTATATTGAAACATTTAACATTCTAGCCCCCCCCCCCCCCCCCCCATTTGAGTGTCTGAAATGACCAATTTTGTAAATTTGCTTATAAAGTTTGAAACCTTGGACACAAACAGATAATGTTGCTTGAAAGAGAATGTGGCAGTTTTATTTAATTTGTATGTTTTTTGGGGATTGATTGATTTTATTTACTTTCACTTATTTTAGAGCATTTCTTCACCAGAAAGTTCTCCTGAGCTAAACAGAAGATCCAATAGCCTGGAGGTAAGTTTTTTTTTTTTTTTTTTTTTTTTCTAAGCCACTGTTTTGTTTTCAATGTGCATTTCTCCTTGCTAAAAAAGTAAAATGTACAGCACTAACAACAAATACCTAAGCCCTCATACACGTCTGAAGTTTTGTAGCTACAAAACTTTCAACATTAAAAATCACATTGTTTTAAATGGTGTCTGTTCACACCTGAGCACTCAGGCCCCTGTCACTTGGAGTACACATGCTTCTTTTCAGGCAGATTAAGGCGCTTTTGGCCCTATAGATTTCAATGGAAGTGCCTTCAAACAAACACATTTTGAGTGTTTTCAGCCACTACTATAAAAAGTCTATGGGCCAAAAACACACTCCTTCCCTTACCACCTCTAAAATGCACCAATTTTTTTTTTTTACAAAACAAATCTCCTGAATACGTACGGGGTCTCAACCTGTGGCCCTCCAGCTGTTGCGGGAACTACAAGTCCAGTGAGGCATTGCAAGCCACTGACCGTTAAAAAAATTCCTCCCAAATGCATAGGCATGATGGGACTTGTAGTTCCACAACCGCTGGGGGTGTTAGGATTGCCTACCCAAGAGCAGACTATATATCCCTTGGAAACAAAAGTTTAGTATCTTCTTTTTTTGGGTAAAAATGTTTGTTGTGCCATTAGTCATCAAAAAACACAATGCAGTAATCTAGACATATAGGAAGCCTAGGACATGCATCAAAGAGGTATACAAAATCTACTTGATATGGCAGATAACATATACTAGGAGTTAGATCGTCTCAACCATTAGGAACAGTAATACAGTAAGAATTTAGAGATATCGAAGTGGCACTAAATAGTATAATCGGGTCCCATAGAACCTAAATCAGAAAAACAACTAAAAATAACAGAGAAATTAACTTCTAACTACTCTCACCCAGTCCGGGAGAGCTTAATGGGCCAAAAACAAAGTATGGTCTTTGCTATCTCAAAGCTTTGACGAGAAACATAACCTCCTTGGGCAAGCACAAAAAGTTGTGATTCTCACTTGCGTACTGGCAACTCTCTAATAACTTACCCTAGGGGGAGATTGCTGCAGGTATGAGAGTTAAATACCTTTTGACGTCTGTGCATAACCAGTTGAGTTGGAGCAAGTCCCAGAGTTTCCAACCATGCCTGCCGTATAGGGTAAAATTTATGAACTGCATTTCTATGTTGGTACATTTATTGTTTCAGTACAAGAAAACAATTAACGTGTTCTACCAAATTTTTCTTTGTGGGTGTACGGTGACGATAACTAGAATCTGGTGATTTTGCTTCCGTGCGATATATAAAAGTCTTAAGTACCGCTACATGAATTGGAGGGGTATACATTTTCTCATCTACTGCTCCCAACAAACAAGGATCGAACGGTACTTTGACCTTGTACACTAAAGAGATTGCATCAGTCACATCTGTCCAATTACGGAAACATTTGGGGCACCATTGCATTAATTCGATAAGTGAGCCCTCCTCTCTGCAACACTTAGGACATATGCGCGAATCTCTCCTCCCCCAGCGATGTAGCTGTATAGTAGTGCGGTATGCTCTGTGCAGTAAAAATATGTGATAACTTGTGAAGGCGGAACGGAGATGGTAGGAATGGACTGTAAACATCTTCCAAATTTACCTAAATCCTGGTCCCAGCTTCACCTGCATGGCAAGGATGTCGACTCTTGTATGGTAGGGCTTAGTGTAGAGTAAATCTGTAAAATTGTGTCCTTATTAATATGGTTCATGGAATATGACTGGTAGAAGGGGATGGTCAGATTGGACAAGAGTGGATTGGCGTCCTTGGGTCTGTCTTAATGGTAAGTACAGACTGTCCCTGGGTTACAAACAAGATGGGGACTGTGTAGGTTTGTTCTCGAGTTGAATCTGTAAGTTGGAACAGGTACATTTTTTAAGTGTAGCTCCAGCTAAAAAAAATCTATTTTTAAGCTTTTTGGATGGCATAGGGAAGGGTTTTCACCCCTGTAACTTTTGTTTTGCTGTCTGTGCCCCTGTTCAGAAGATTTCGTCTCACTTTGTCCCAATTAAATTTTAGGGTTATTAGGAAAACAAGGATTGGTGATAAAGCATGAGTGGAGACACCTTTTTCCCATATTAACTCTTACAGGAGAGAATTTCCCTTCCTAGGGGTAGATTTCCTTTCATTTCCTGTTGTCTCCCTCCGTTTGTAAGTAGGATGTTTGTAAGTAGGGGACCACCTGTTTTTATAAAACTGCTGTCTGGGTAAATTAATTTCAATTTGCAGGTCTGAAAAGGATTTTAACACGCTTTGATTATATAGCCGAGATATAAACTGTATGCCCTCCATAGCCAAAATCCCTCCAATTTGCACAAATCACTGTAGACCGTATTGTGCCATAATCGCATTTCTGGAATAAAGCCTGTCAGTTCCAGGCTGTTTTTTAACATTAGTCCAAAGCTTTCTCATAAGGAGTATTGTGGGTTCTGACTTCAGGAAAGGGGGAATCCCACATTTTAACAGGCTGTGGAATTGAAAGCTCCAAAGAGCAATATTGCACGGATAGGGTCCAAGTCATCTGGCTAGCACAGGATAACCCAGTCCACAATTATCATTCCTCATTTTTTTGCTAGTGACTTTACCACTGTAGATGTGTCCTACAACTGCTGTTCTTAACAAAGGATTGCATTATCCCGCTCTACCAGTACTGGTACTTTAATGTAGATCAAAACTCTAGTGGGTGGCTGCAAGCAATCTAATTGCGCACAAGGTGTTGTTTTTTTATTTTATTTTTTCACTTTATACTGGTGTTTTTATTTTTTTTAAAAAGGTTCTCTAGTCTTCTACAGCTACTGATTCAGGTTGCAGTTGGAGATCATGAACAGCTCTCCATTTAACCAAGCAGATCAGATCTTCGGTTCATAATCTACACTGGTGTTTCTCCCTGTGATAGTCCTGCAGTCAGCAGTGAATACCCATCCGTGTTCAAGTTCACACAGGACTCAGATATTTAGGCCAGTATGTCTGGGGTTACCTTATGGAGTTATTGGTCATGAGCTTATGCAGTTTTCCTGTCGCCCGCCACCTCTGCAACGTGGTGTTGTCAGAGCCTTAACAGACATAATATGGATTGAGGTTTCTTTTTAGTACTAAGGCAATTAGAGCTGATTCGCCGTTTTGTGGCCAGCCATAATTGTCCTTTATTTTGCTTGCTCATACATGTATACTTTGCAAGTTGGCCACATGAGAGAACTTGCTTCTTTTTTTTTTTTTTTTTTGCTTGAGCCATACAATAAGAGCTGTTTACAGTTTACATTTTACCACACCATCCTTCTCAGCTGCACTTATGGATGCAGTCCAAAATCAGCAGGGAGTGCACAGGAAAGCTTTTTCATTTGCACATCTGATGTTTCTCTTCAGTGTGCATTGTCAATTAGAATTGACAATTTCTGGAAGCCGACAGGATTCTGAATTGGTGTATACCTTCTCTGCAAACGTGCATGTTCTATGCATCCTGTGCACAGTCAGATTGTATTCTGTTCCAACGCAGGCTACAAGTCTCGGTTTTAGGGCGTTTGACACCAACAGAAAACTGCTGCCTGAGTAAAATATGTAACATATGTTGCAGCATCCAGAGATGGGACACACACACACTCACACACACACACCCACACACACCCTTAGGCTGGCAATACAATTTTCCTTTTGATTTACCAAAACCATATGAGGTCAAATCTAGACACTTTCAATTTGCATGCAATCAGGCAGGCCCTTGCTCTACATAGTTGAAGTAATAAGGAAATATTATAATGTATGGCCAGCCTTAAAGCAGAGCCCCGCCCAAAAAACTCTAATTTGCCAACAACGTGCCCCCCCCTCTCCTTGGAGGGTTTTGACAGGTACCTGCTCCTACTTTCAGCTGACTTGGCCAAGGCAAACTCACCTGGAAGCTTGGCCCCTTCCTTATTCCCCCCCCACCGCCAAGCGAATCACAAAGCACAGCGCACTTTGCGCATGTGCAGTAGGGAACCGGCTGTGAAGCTGCAATCTTTCGGTTTCTCTTACCCGAGATGGCGGCGGCACCCGGGATCTATTGAAAGATCAGGTCTGGTGAAGACACAGCTGGATTCGTTCAGGTAAGTGTCCTAAAATTCAAAGTCAGCAGCTACAGTATGTTTTCTGAAGGAGCCTGGAGCTCCGCTTTAAAGCCAACTTGTGTTTTTTTTTTGCTAATGGTCAAATTATTTTTGCCCATACGTCGTCTTTAATGCAAGCTAATGTTTTTGTCTTGCATATGCAAATGTTGCATTAGTATCGTTTGTCTTATTTTATAGTATTTGCATCACTTTGAATAGATTTTATTTGCATGAGCTATTGCTTACATTTTATAGTTATAAAACATATATGTTTGTCTTCTGCTCATTGTATAGTTTCCAGAAGGGCACTCTTCAGAATTTTATTCCTCACTACATGTTATTTTTTTATTTTTAACAGGCTAATGAACGGGCAGCACCAGCTCTGGCTATGAACTCTTTCAGAAATTCTAACTTAACTGAAATGGGATTGCAGGAAATAAAGACTATAGGTTACTCTAGCCCACGGAGTAGGACAGAAAGTGAGTCTGTACCAGATCATCATTTAGGACTTGAACTGAATGAACAGGCTACACTGCAAAAAAACATGGAGTCTCTGTCACGGGATAGGACTGATTCAACCAGCCAGCAGGAAACTGCTCACTGTGGACGGGGCACTGTGTTTTCTTCGTGGATGAAAAGCCCTGAAAGGACAGGGGTCAACTTTTCTGCAGTTAATTCAAATTTAAGAGACTTGACTCCATCACACCAGCTGGAGGTTGGTGGCGGATTCCGAATGAATGACTCAAAGTGCCTAATTCAAGAGGATGCCCGAACTATATTTATGGAAGGTTCCATGTTTTGCCCCTCAGACGAAGGACTTATGTCTGGATTTGGAAGAGCACTTAGTAGTGATGGTGTTCTAGATGGAAATGGAACACCTTTAAATCCTCCACAAAAGAAAAAGGCAAGTTTTTATTTTTATTTTTTGCTTGTTTCATAAAGGAATATGTTTTTCTTTTTTTTCTTTTAGCTTTCATTATGAAATTTCAAAACAATTCTGACCCACATACACCAGTAAAAGCACTTGCTTTCCAAATTTTATGGTGGTTAAAATACTGAGGATAATTTTGGCCCTTGTGGCTTACCATGTTCTCTCCAGATTAAAGTTCACCTTTTGTAACGTTTTGCTTATTTCTAGGCTGTAACTTGTTACAAATGTACTCCCCCCCCCCCCAGTCCCCGTTTTTACAGTGAGCAGAAGATGTCCCCCCGCTCGCTGTTACATGCTTAAATTTTTTTTATTGGGGGTGGTGTATTATTAGTGCGGCTCTGCTTGCCCAGCCACCTAACCCAGTCAGTGTTTTGTAAATTGGAAAAACAAGTCTTCACACAGCCTTTTGGTTTTTAATGTTCTTAATGAACTACCAGGGTGCTGTTAACCGCTCTAGTCTGTGCATTGAACTTCCTGTCAGAATGTAACTGCCTGCCTGTATCAGGAGGTACGGTGCAATGCTTTTACAGGTTCCTAACATAATATTATTATTATTATTATTTTTTTAAATGCACATGTTTTGCAGGTAAAGTTCATCTTTTAAGTTCAATTTAATTTAGCTCTGTTGGAAGTAATTTACCAAGCCAAACAAAGTCAAGAGCATGATATGTGGGGAAAAAAATAGAAATCTAGTAAGTAGCACTGCTTCTGTAACAGTATATGAGGAGTACCATTATCCAAAAATCTGGCTCCTACCTGTTCTGAATGACCAGAATCAGTGATCACTGACTCTGTCCCTTCACATAACTGAGCATCGTAACCTGTGATTACGATGCTTCAGTTTATGAATGGAGAGGAGCCTCTGTCTCCTGTCCATTTATTTTAGCTGAGGCTGCAGAGAAAGGAACTGGGGAATCTGTGTCCTTAGTCCCTTTTTCTGTCTCAAAGGTGAGGACCCCTGACATCTCACCCAAGCCCCCCACAGTGCTAAAAAAATTTGCAATAAATATAAAAAAATGAATATTAAAAAATAATAAAAATAAAAAACACACTGACACCATCCACCCCCCCCCTTAAAAAAAAAAAAGAAAACATAACAAAAAATAAATACTGACATATATGTGCCACTGTCACATGACATTAAAAAAAGTATCGGTATCGGCGAGTACTTGAAAAAAAGTATCGGTACTTGTACTCGGTCTTAAAAAAGTGGTATCGGGACAACCCTAATAACTGATCATCGTAAACTGTTTATGATGCTTAAGTTTATGAATGCCGCTGACTCCTGTCCATCATGCTGCTGAGAAAGGGACTGGGAAACATCTGTCACTCAAAGGGGAGATGTCAGATATCTCATCAAAGATCCCCCCCCCCCACAGGGCTGATTAAAGATAATAAAGAAATTAAATAAATAAAAGTTAAAATTGTAAAAAAAAAGATCTGTCTGTTTACATTGACAGATCTCCGTTCTGCCTCTGTGTGGCATGATCACGGGTGCCCCGGCGGTCATCGGCGCACCCCCTAGTGGTCACGAGCCGACGTATAGCTACGACGGTTCACCAAGGGGAGCCAACCTGCTGCAGTATAACTGTGACAGCTGGTCAGGAAGGGGTAAACCCTGCCTCCAAACTATATTATTATTATTATTATTATTATTATTATTATTGTTATTTTAGAAAATGTTTAGGGTGAGGCCTTGGAGAATAAAATGGTGGGTATTGCAATATGTCTCACAGTGGTTGCGTAGCGTTTTTTCAAAAAAATACAGTAAAAATTAATTTTAGTAAACAAACGCAAAATTATATCCAATTTTTTTATGAAATATAAAAGATGTTATGCCAAGTAAATTGATACCAAACATGTCATACTTTAATATTACGCATGATGAACAAATAACAGTACAGTGAAACCTTGGATTACGAGCATAATCCGTTCCAGGGAGAATGCTCATAATCCAAAGTATTCGCATATCAAAGCGAGCTTCCACATTGACGTCAATGGCAAAATAATTTGTTCCGCATTGACTTCAATGTCATGCAATATCGCATGCGGCCAGAGGTGGGGGGCGCCGGAGAGCCTCAGAAACGGCTGGAAAGGCCTGAGGACAGTTTGGCTGACCTCGGAAAGGCTCGGGGTCAGCCAAACTGTCCTCTGGCCTTTCCGGCCGTTTACGAAGGTGGCAGGAGGGGGAAGGGACTCCCTTTCCACCATCTGTAAAAGTAATAGCCGCTAGCATTACCTTTACCGTGTAGGGCTAGGAAAAATATGATACCGGGATCATAGTTTTTATTGCTGTCTGTGCCCGTTGGGAAGAGCTAGGTTCTCAAATGAAAGTTTCACTGAGAATGAAAATAAATCCAACATGTGGAATTGCCACCATAACAGAAACAGAATGGTCCTTCACATTGAAGAACTATACTCTGAGGTCTACAGAACAGGAAGTGAAGGGAAATCTCCCTAATGAAAGAGGCCAAAAAAACTGAGTACTTTTAGCACCCCTATTCTATCCAAAATGATAAAAAAAAAAGTTTTGGCTTTGGATATATGCTGAGCACCTCCTGAATGAAATGCAGATCAATATCACTGTAGACTTCTTGTGTTTGTAATTGGACTTTTTTTTTGCATTTTAAACCTTGCCGCCGCCTCTTTTCAGTCAGTTATTATGCCTTGTAAGTAATGTATTATATGAATGCATTTTTATGCAGGTATCCTTGTTGGAGTACCGAAAAAGACAACGTGAAGCAAGAAAGAGTGGCTCAAAACCGGAAACGTTGTCCTTGGTCACACTTTCACCACATCCTGAGAGCGGAAATTTTGTCGGGAACTGTGTTGGTGAAAATTGCAGTGTGGAGAGTGTGGAGCCAACTGAGAGTGTAGCTAATGTAGCTAATGTGACTGCTCCACTGCCAACTGAAGCCCCGAATATCCCCACAGAGGATACAGACCAAAATTCTCCAGCAACGGATGCCGCCTCTAGTGAGAAAAGTGATCCTGAGGTGCAGTGGTAAGCATTTTATCTCTATTTTAAATGACATCCAAATAATGCACAGGTTTAGAATTAATATTTTTTTTGGGCATCTATAAAATAGATCTATCCATCTATATTTTTTCTTTCTCATATTATTCTCTAGCTATAATTTATTTATATATATATATATATATATATATATATATATATAACAAAAAAATTTTTTTTATATAAACTGGGTGACACATCAGATTTCAGCTTTCTGTTCACTCGACCACTTCACATTTTGGTGCAGTTTTTTTTTTTATATTTTTCACACACATGTTCAAAATCTGCATTTCTTGCTAGAAAATGACTTGAGTTACAAAACTATATTTCTCTTTCGTTCATGGACGGACACAGCATCCTTTGACAGTAGGGTTATGCACCTTCCTTCTAGGAGAGTTTAGGCAGAATTTACAGCACTTAAAGCGTTAACAACCTTTCCTTAGTTCCGCTCCTCCCAGGGGGCGTGGCTCCCCGGGCATAACCCACACCCTGCTCTAGCAGCCTCAGTTTTTTTCTGCCTAACGACAGGAGAGTCAGGCACTTCTGAAGTCCTGTACTCTGGAGTTTTTTTTCTTGCGATTTTCCTCGCTTTTATTTTTTTTGTTACTGCATTTTTTGAATCCTGTGATTCTTCTATCAACAGCCGACTGGGTGACAGGCTGGGTCCTCGACTCTTGTAGTCCCCCCATGTTCGGCCATCGAGCGTGTGCCGGCCCTTAGCTCAGCTTTGGGACGTCCACGACAGACCCCGTTGCTCCAGGGGCGGCTGGGGAACATTATGTTCTAGGGCACACATATGACCGGTCTTTTATGACTTTGTCACAGTGTGTCTGGCCGACAGCCATGCCGTTTAGCGGACGTTGGATCTGTCTGGGATACCTCCAGCCGGTAGTCGCAGGACGGGTAAGTAGTGGCCCCTTGCTCAGGTAAGTGGTCTGGCTGGAATTGTTCCCTTGGGAGGTCGACTGAGGGCTTGCCCTGCTTTCCTCTCTCCCTTATTTTCCTCTCCCTCCTTTCCCATTGGGTAGTGGCTGTGAAGGGGGGGTTTTCTGGGGTCTCGTATACACCGGACCTTTTTGTGTGTGTAGCGGGGGCTGTGTGTTGTCACTGCAGGGGGCTGTGGTGTTCACTACAGGGCTTTTTTGTGCTGGGATGTTTTTTTGTGCTGGCTGTTTGCTGTGTCACTGTCTTTTTAAAACTGTGCACGGCCGCCATTTTACCAGAGCTGCGCTCTATATAGGTCGGCGGCCATTTTAGTGTGGTCCTGTGCTATTTTTTACACGTTCGGCGGCCATCTTGAATTTCGTTTGGCCTCGTGTGACCGCTCTGGCGCTGCAAAAAAGACCGCAAATCTGTCTGAGAGAGACAGACGCAGCGCTGCACGGCTTTTCTTCACACCTTGTCCTTCTCAGACCGCGCTGCACCGGGAGGGGTGATGAGTCCCAGGGGCCCCATACTCTGTTAGTAGCAGCCAGGAGGTGACCAGTGTTTTGTTTTTTTCCTGCTTTGCAGTAAGGGTGACACAGCGCTGGGACATTATGGAACCTGAACCAGGTACTTCTTTCCCAGCAATGCCTGAGTTAACCCTTGACGCCCCTCGCCCTGCCACATCTGTTGAGGCAATGTCGGCTGTCCTGGAGTCTTTTCTTGCCAGGTTTGAAGCGGCTGGTGCCCGGATGGGGGGTAAAAAGCGCCCCCTCCCTGAGCCTGCTTCTGGGGATGTCTCTGACGATGAATCAGACCATGCTATTGCTGCTTCTGTTTCTGTAGTGTCAGAGGACGCGGGCTTAACCCACGAGGACAGTAAGGATGACTCTGCTTCAGGGTCAGTTGCTGACAAGGAGTTTGTTGGAGCTCTTATTTCTGCTGGCCGTGAGACTCTGAAAATTGAGGAGGTGGCGGAGGCGCCTAACGTGCCTGTCCCTTTTGGGTTCCGCAAACCGCCACGCACCGCTTAGTTGTTTCCTTGTGTTCCTTATTTGGACAGTATGTTGTACAAGGAATGGGATACACCGCAAAAAGTTTTTGCCGTCCCAAAAAAACTTTGCAACCCGTTACCCCCTTGAGGAGGACTTTTTGAAAAAACGGGTCTCTCCTCCGTCAGTGGACGCTCCCGTGTCCAGACTGAGCAAGGCCACCACGTTGCCTGTGGAAGGGGCTCCTGCATTTAAGGACCCTGCTGATAGGAGAGTGGAGGCTGTGGCCCGCTCCCTATTCTCGGTTGTGGGTTTGGCAGTGAGGCCGGCTCTGGCCGGGACCCTGGTGTCACAGACCCTGACGGAAAGGGCGAAGCTCCTGCTGCAGGAGCTGGAAGAACGGGACGCTTCTGAGTCCTCTAGGGACCTGGCTGAACAATTGGTTCAGGGTCTAAAATTTGTCTGCGAGGCGGCCATGGATACGATCCCCTTGCTTTCCAGGGCTTCCATCTATGCGGTGGTTTTGCGCCACCTTGTGTGGCTGAAATGCTGGTCGGCTGACCAGTCCTCTAAGAAGGCTTTGGTGGATTTGCCTTTTAAGGGTGAACGGCTTTTTGGGGCGTCCCTGGATGACATCATTAAGGATGCCACGGGTGGTAAGAGCAAGCTGCTCCCACAGTCTGGGAAGGGTAAGGAGCCTCTCCGCAAGCAAGGGCCTTCCTTTACTACCCCAAAACATTTTTTTTGTGCGCCCAACACGGCGGGAAAAGGTTCGCAAGGTGCAAAAGCCCCCACTGCGGGGCAGAAGCGCACCTGGTTCCGCAAGCCCAACAAGCCTGCGGACAAACCTGCTTCCGCATGAAGGTCTGCCCCCGCCCGTGTTTCGGGTGGGGGGCCGACTTCACAAATTCGCGGATCGGTGGAAGTCTCTTCTGTCCGACCGTTGGGTTTGCGAAGTGGTTGCCTCGGGGTACAAGATAGTTTCTCTCTTGTCCCCCAAACAGATTTTTTCCTTCCAACATCCAACTTACTCCGGTTTGCCGGCAGGCCCTGTCAGGGGCTGTCCAGGATCTTCTGGACAGGGGGGTGATTGTGCCGGTTCCCTTGCAGGAACGGTTTCAGGGGTTTTACTCCAATCTGTTTGTGGTCCCCAAGAAGGAAGGGGTTCGCCCTATCCTGGACCTCAAGGCCCTCAATTGCTTTGTCAAGGTGCAAAAATTCAGGATGGAGTCGGTTCGCTCGGTAATAGCGGCACTCCACCAGGGGGACTTCATGGCGTCCTTGGATATCTGGGACGCATACCTGCATGTTCCCATATGCACAAGACACCAAAGGTTTCTGCGCTTTGCGATCGGAGAGGATCACTTTCAATTTGTGGCCCTCCCGTTCGGCCTGGCTTCGGCACCGCGGGTTTTCACCAAGGTGCTTGCCCCGATACTAGCCCTGCTGAGACAGCGAGGGATCGCTATCGTGGGATATCTGGACGACCTTCTCCTGCGAGCTTCCTCAGGCTCAGAGTTAGAGGAGGACGTGTCTATCACGTGTCAGACTCTCCAAGAGTTCGGCTGGCTTCTGAATCTCCAGAAATTGGTGTTGGTTCCGTCCCAGAGACTGGAATACCTGGGACTAGTCCTGGACTCCGTGGAGGCGAGAGTGTTCCTCCCATCGGAGAAACTGAAGACCCTGCAGTCTGCGGTGAGGCAGTTGTCGACCCAGAAGTGGTCGTCTCTTCGCTTCTGCATGAGAGTTCTGGGTCTGATGGTGGCCTCCTTCGAGGCGGTCCTGTATGCCCAATTCCACACCAGGGTACTACAGAATGAGATTCTGTCACGTTGGGACAAGCTCCCGTCTTCTCTGGATTACCAGGTTCAGTTGAGCCATCTGGTCAAGTCTTCCCTGGTGTGGTGGCTGACGTCTCCGGTGCTTCGGACCGGGAAATCTTTTCTGCCGTGCCGCTGGACAGTGGTCACGACGGATGCCAGCCTCTCCAGCTGGGGGGGGGGGGCGTTTGGGGCACTCGGTCAGCCCAGGGGCGCTGGACTCAGGAGGAGTCCCGCCTGCCGATCAATATTCTGGAGCTCCGAGCAATCAAGCTGTGCCTTGCCAGGTGGTCCTTGGAGCTGCAGGACCGACCGGGCAGGATCCAGTCCGACAACGCCACCGCGGTGGCGTACGTCAATAATCAGGGAGGCACAAGGAGCTCAGTTGCAGCGACGGCGGTCGCGCACATCCTTCGGTGGGCTGAGAGGTCCGTTCCGGCTCTGTCGGCCGCGTACATTCCGGGAGTTCAGAATTGGCAAGCCGACTTCCTAAGTCGTACAACTCTGGATCAAGGGGAGTGGTCTCTCCACCCGGAAGTGTTTCAGGGTCTGTGCCAAAAGTGGGGCACTCCAGACGTGGACCTTCTAGCGTCCCGCCTCAACCGGAAGGTGCCACGATTCGTGGCCAGGTCAAAGGACCCGTGGGCGGATGCGTTGGTGGCTCCTTTGGGGTCACTATCGCCTACTCTACTCCTTCCCTCCTCTGAAGCTTCTTCCTCGCCTGCTGCGCAGGGTGGAAGCCGAGAGGATTCCAACAATCCTGGTCACCCCAGACTGGCCGCGCCGCTCCTGGTACGCGGACCTGGTGCGTCTGGTGGCAGACGCCCCCTGGCGTCTACCCCTGAGAGACGATCTTCTGTCGCAGGGTCCAATCTTCCATCCTGCTTTACAGTCGCTGGCTTTAACGGCGTGGCTGTTGAAAGCCAGGTACTGAAGGCCTGTCGGGCTCGGTGATCTCTACCATGCTGCGCGCACAGAAGTCTACTTCACGAAAGATTTACCATCGTACGTGGAAAGCCTACATCTCTGTGTGAGGAGATGAAGTGGCACCCTCGTACATACGTGGTGTCCCGGATTCTGCTGTTTTTACAGCGGGGAGTGGATCAGGCTCTCGCCTTGAGCACGGTCAAGAGCCAGATTTCTGCTCTGGCTGTTTACTTTCAGCGTCCCTTGGCAGTGCACTCCTTGATACGCACGTTTGTGCAGGGGGTCCGCCATGTGACTCCCCCGGTGCGCCCTCCACTGCCCACATGGGACTTGAATTTGGTCCTCTCGGTGCTTCAGCGAGCTCCCTTTGAGGACATTCGGAAGATCCCTTTGTTGACTCTGTAGCTATTACCTCGATCAGACGGGTGTCTGAATTGGCGGCCTTGTCCTGCAAGGCCCCCTACTTGGTCATCCATCAGGATAAGGCGGTGCTGCGTCCGCAGCCCTCTTTTCTTCCAAAGGTCGTTTCGGCTTTTCACATTAATGAGGACATTGTTCTTCCATCCTTATGTCCTCAGCCGAAGAACCCGAAGGAGGCCACTTTACATTCCCTGGATGTGGTTCGGGCCCTTCGAGTTTACTTATCTGCCACGGCTCCGTTCCGGAAGTCGGACTCACTGTTCGTGTCGGTGTCTGGTCCCAGAAAGGGTCTGGCAGTCTCGTCGGCCACCATTTCCAGGTGGATCCGACAGGTTGTGCTTCAGGCCTATGCCCTGAAGGAGCGGGTGCCTCCTTTTCGGGTCACGGCGCATTCGACCAGGGCGATCGGTGCCTCTTGGGCTTTCCGACATCAAGCCTCTGTGTTACAGGTGTGTAAGGCTGCGACCTGGTCGTCGGTCCACACTTTTTCAAAGTTTTACAAGGTGGATGTGAGTGCATCTTCTGATGCCTACTTCGGCCGCAGAGTGTTATAGGCGGCAGTTTAAGGTTGGAGTTCCTCCGTTGAGTAACTCCGGTTTTGTTTGGGGTGAAGCTTGGTTTGCTGTGTTGTTTTTTTTCCCACCCCTCAAAAAAAAATTGACACTGCTTGGGGACGTCCCTACTGTCAAAGAATGCTGTATCCGTCCATGAACAAAAGAGAAAATAGGATTTTTGTACTCACCGTAAAATCCATTTCTCTGAAGTTCATGGACGGACACAGCACCCACCCCTCCTTTGTTTGTACTGCTTGTTACGAACTAAGGTTGCTAGAGCAGGGTGTGGGTTATGCCCGGGGAGCCACGCCCCCTGGGAGGAGCGGCACTAAGGAAAGGTTGTTAACGCTTTAAGTGCTGTAAATTCTGCCTAAACTCTCCTAGAAGAAAGGTGCATAACCCTACAGTCAAAGGATGCTGTGTCCGTCCATGAACTTCAGAGAACTTGATTTTAAGGTGAGTACAAAAATCCTATTATTTTTTTGGAAAGCAGGGGGCAAGGTTTCTCAAATAGTGCATTTTTTCATAAAAATATATATAACATGAAGATTGCAATTGTACTGGGCACAGGACTTTTATTCCTATACCATGGTTATTTTGCTTTGTAGCTTTTAAGGTTACTTTGAAGTAAAGCAAGGAAGCATAAAACCCTGTATATATGTGCTTTACTAAATTAGAATGCTGTACATACAAACTACTCACAAATTTAGGAAAACTATATACATTATTACAAAATGTACATACAATATACACATGCAAAAGCTATATACGCTTCCTAGTAAATGAGCATGATATGGAACCACTAAAAGTTACTTAACCTGGGCTATACGTTTTTTTTAATAGTCGCACAGAATAAACATTTAAAACCTTTCTAGCAGTTTTGTTGGGGAAAAAAAAGTGTAAGAAAAAAAATTACCCACAAGCTTTTAAACTATCCCAAATTGTTTTTTGAGCCTGCCCCTCCCACACGTATGAAACTGTCAGTTGTGCTTCCTACATTGACACTGCACATTCTAAAGTGAGAGTGAAAATTCTAGGGCTAATAATCAGGGTTAACTAAATGATGACCTATAAGGGCTTTTAAAACGGCACCTATAGGAAAAAATAGGGCACTGAATTTTAGTGTTTGGCTTGTTTTTTATCCATTTACCTGGCACTACCTCATCTTTTAAATTGGGCAACAAATTGGGTAATATAGTGTCTGTGTGCCCTAATATAAAATTTACTGTATTACTGAAAATTTGCGCTTTATAAACCATTGAATAGGGGGGAAAAGTTGAGACTAGTTTTTTTATTTTTATTTTTTTTCCTCTGGGGTCCATGCTTTCAAAAATATATATTCTATTTGTGAGTTTTAGCCAATCTTGCCTAAAATATTTTTTTTAAATGTGTGCAAAAAAAAAATGCAGCATGGGATATGCGATGACTTCTCCTTTTAACATGCATAAGTCAAGGTTCTAGATATTTCCTGCCTGCTTATAAACAAAATCGCTGACAATGAAATCTGCCAGCATAGTATAGCCCAGTGATGGCGAACCTTTTTGAACCCGAGTGCCCAAACCGCGACGCAAAACCAACTTATTTCTTTCAAAGTGCCAACACAGAATTAAACCTACCAGCGGCTCTGTACAGATGATGGGACTGATCATCCCTCTGCATAAGCCCCAAGGGACCAAAAACGTACGATTCTGCCCAGAAAAAAACGTGTGTTTTTTAAAGGAATGCGTTACGCTCAGAATGCTAGGATCAGGAGTGCGTTACGCTCAGAATGCTAGGATCAGGAGTGCGTTACGCTCAGAATGCTAGGATCAGGAGTGCGTTACGCTCAGAATGCTAGGATCAGGAGTGCGTTACGCTCAGAATGCTAGGATCAGGAGTGCGTTACGCTCAGAATGCTAGGATCAGGAGTGCGTTACGCTCAGAATGCTAGGATCAGGAGTGCATTACGCTCAGAATGCTAGAATCAGCATAATGGCGCCTAGATGTTTTTGTTTTAGACAACGTTGTCTTTTAAGATGGTTGTACAGTAGGTGGAAAAGCATCTTTTTGTATTTGACTTGTTTTAATTAATACATTTTTGTCATTTAATTTCCCATCATTTTTGTTTTCTATTTTTTTGATTGCTATATCCCTGTGTGCTATTTTGTGGCACCTTGACCATTCCTTCTCCCTGGCACAGTCCTTTTCCCTTGTATGCAGCTTTTTGGCCACTGAGTCCCAAATCCTTTTGGATAGTGAGTGGATGCAAGCTCTCATTAGTATTTGTATTTAAACAGTGTGGTTCCCAGCTTTTTATTTTTTGTCCATATAACTCTCTCACCTGTCTCCAGTGTTTCCCGTCCGATCTGGCAGCTCATTCCCGCCCGCACATCACCCCTGATCGATCCCAGCTATCAGGAAGCAGTGTTTTCTCAGACACACCCAGCACGCTGGCCCCAGAGATTTGTGGGAGCTGTAGTTTGATGGGGGGTGCAGTGTGGACAAATCGGGGTCTAGGATTGGATTTGTGTGTGCGCGCACGCACACGTCACCCCTGGCTGTTTCTACTCCACGCGCACTCGGACACATCGCCGCAAACGAAGGGACCTGTGGGAGATGTAGTTTTTGCGGCGTGGTCCGATTCCGATTTCAGTCTTTAAGTCTGTTTCTCCATTTCTCCTGGCGTGCCCAGCGAAACAGCTTGCCGTGCCAGGAGCGGCACGCGTGCCACGCGTTCGCCATCACTGGTATAGCCAGTTAATTATGACAAACACGGCTCAGCCCCATATAAATATTGGAGGAATAGGGGAAAGCTAAGTAGGAGTTTTCTCTAAAGAACACTACAAAAATATTACAAAAGAAAATACCGTATTTATCGGCGTATAACATGCACTTTTTCACCCTGAAAACAGAGTGAAAATAGCATGTGCGTGTTATACGCCAATATAGTTTAAAAACGGCATGGTACATACTGCATATAGTGCCTTGTTGGGAGGTGCGATCTCAGGCTAGCAGACACAATCGGAGACGGGGTCCCAGTACAGTCAGATCCGACGGCAGACATCCTCCTGCTGCTCTGTACACCGAAGCCTGTCTAAGGGCCCTTTCACACGGGCGGACAAACGGACCGTTTATTACAAGTCCGTTTACGGACTTGTAATGTATCCCTATGGGATTGCAGACGTTAGCGGATGATGCATCCGCTAACGTCCATAACGATCCGCGTCCGCAAAGTTCCGCTTTTTCAGACGGAAGAAAACCCTATTTTTCTTCCGTCTGGCGGAACGGATCGGATGAATACGGACACACGGTCCGTATTCATCCGATTTCCCCATAGGGGAGAGCAGAGCAAAGACAGAGCGGTCTCTGTACAGTGTGCGGGGACCGCCCTGTCTGCCAACAGCTCAGCGGGGATTAACGGAGGAATCCCCGCTGAGCCAAACGGGCTAACGGAGCGGATCAATACGGATCCGCTCCGTTTGAAAGAGCCCTTACTCTTGTGGCCGTCATAGCGTAGCCATGGTAACGCTCTGCACTGCTCACGGGAGTTTAGGCTGACGGCCGCGAGAGTTAGACTGGCTTCTGTGTGCAGAGAAGCAGGAGAATGTCTGCTGGATCTGACAGAGCTTGTACCCGGCAGGTACAAATCATTTGCATGAAAAGCGGAGTAAAAGCAATGAATGACACTGCCTGACAGGGGGAGCTGAGAGATACACACAACCCACACTGGCTGCCCCCCTCCCTGCAAAGTAAAGTTTGTGTCTCTTTGCCCTCCCTTGTCAGGCATCAGTGTGTGCACTGGTCTTAACCACTTCAGCCCCAGAAGGATTTACCCACTTCCTGAGCTACCCTTATTTTGCTTCAAAGTTCTTTTTATATAATAAAAAAAAATTTTTTCCCTGAAACTTCCCTCTTAAAATTAGGGTGCGTGTCATACACCGATAAATACGGTATCTGCTTGCCTTTTTTAAAAGGTAGATTTGTTACGTGTTCCCATTCACATAGTATAAGTGTTATCCTAACTTGCATGCAATAGTGGAATTACACTTTAAATTATCTACAAATAATTACCCATTCCACATGTACCACCAGCAGGAAATATGCTTTATATTCAATGACACTTTATTTTTCCCAGGACTTCTTCAACCTCTGTGGAACAGGTTAGAGAAAGAAGCTATCACAGGGCCTTGTTATTGAGTGACCACAGAAAGGATAAAGATGGCGGTAAGTAAAATGGGTTTTGTGTTCAAGTGAGTGATTTATTTTGAAAGTTTAGATGTGCAATAAAGTAAACTTTGTGTGTCCACTGGAAAACTTCCTAGCAGGGGATTAAAAAAAAAAAATAGAAACTGGCCCTGCATAGGATAGGATGTTTGCCACAAACTTCTTTTTTAGCTTCCTTTTTTATCAGTAAAATGCTATGGTATCACTGTGTGTGTGTGTGTGTGTGTGTGTGTGTGTGTGTGTGTGTGTGTGTGTGTGTGTGTGTGTGTGTGTTTTTGTTTTTTTTTGTTTTTTTTTTTTTTTTTTTTTTTTTACATACCTTTTTTGTATGTTCAGGTTTTGTAACCTTTCAGATGATGATACTGCTCTGGCATTTACATTTACTGACGCAGCATTTTAAATCCTCCAGTGATACAAGTCCAACATTTCTGCAGCGAGATCAACTTAATGGCTCTTTCATCATGGTCTGCCCAGAGCAGCTGCGTTTAGGATTATAGAATATCAACGATTTGTCCCATGCAGTTTTGTAACATGGCAGCGTATCCAATAAACTGAACTTTGTCTATGATTAGTTGCAGCTAAACATGGGCACACCTTCCTCAAGATATAAGCACAGCTGGCCTTGAAGTCCAAGGTTTTAATTGTATCAATTCTAGACTTTTTTTGATTTGCAGTAAAAGGTGCTACTTGTAGGTCTGTTGAGTGGAGTCCTGTATAATGACAGCCTACAGATGTACCATTATGTGCAAAAAAAAGAGATGGGAATCATACACCTGTTCTGTATGCTGAAATATACACCGACCATTTGTAAACTGAAGGAACTAATTTATAATACTTTTTTTTGTATTTCATTTACGGACTTTTAGATGTTGACCTGGAGAATGATGAGAGCATACAAGAAATCCAGTCTCCTGATGCATCACAGAATTGCAGCAGTCCTAGACAGAACACGGTAAGATGTCAGCATGTCGCCCATATTTAACATGAGCCTTTAGCAGACATATACTCGCATATCTTTATAACAATTTTTAAGAAGGAAATTGATTTATTTTATATTTGGATGACCAAAATAAATTTCAACTCTGTATTTATAGATTGTGCAGGCATACATCATCTTACAATTTTTGATTTTATTGTCATTTATTAAAACAAACCTAGGACTCTACAAACACAATGTCTTTACTTGTATTTTTTATTTATTTTTTGCCTTTTCTCTACAGCCTTGTTCTGCAGGCCCTAAGGATTCCATAAAGACTGATCCTTCCCAGGAAACCGCTGTAAATACAAATTCGGCAGAAACGTCAAGCCCTTTCAAATCAGAGATGCAAGCGAAACAGCCGTCACTTTCAAAATCTCATGTTGCTCAACCTCATTCACAGAAGCTGCCTTCTACACCTTTAAAGCTGCATTGTCCTTCCTCCCCTCATCTGGAACAGTCACCAAAGGCTTCACCACACACCCCTATACAACATGGTTACCTTTCACCAAAGCCTCATTCTCAACAGTTAGGATCCCCGTTCAGGCCCCATCACCCTCCATCACATCAGACGGGGACACCACAAAGAGAAAACCATGTTAACTTCTATCCTGTTTCCCAAAACCTTCAACCCTCGACTCCCCAACCAGCAAGTGGACAATTGTTCTCCCAGGCCCAGACGGGACAGTGTACAACAGTCTATACTTCTTTTAATCAACAGACTGTAAACAATTCTGCCCCACCTCCGCCACCTCCTCCTCCAACAACAACAAACTTTTATCAAAACCAGCAGCCCTCTGGGTCTTTTCAGAACTACAGTCAAATCAAAGGAAGTATTCCCCAGCAAACTGTGTTTACATCTTGTCCAAACCAGGGCCATCCAACCACCTCTGGGCAACCAGCAATTCAAGGACATCATGTCAATTCGGGACATTATTTGCCTTCACAAAACTCTGCTGTCCATCTTCAGAGCACAGCATCAAGTGTCCCTCCCCCTCCACCACCTCCTCCACCGGGATGCCCCCAGGCACACGTGCCAGGTGCAGTTAATGCTGTTCCAGGTGCTAGTGGCACTATTATTCATTCTCAGACAACAGGACATCATTTGCCACCACCTCCCCCTCCTCCACCAGGCCCTAGTCCTCACCATTCGCACATGCAACATGTATCAGCAGGACATCAAGGACTGCCAGTGCAACACCAGCATGTTTTAAGTGCAGCTCCTCCTCCCCCTCCCCCTCCTCCACCACCGCCACCTCAATCCACTAATGTTTTAGGCGGGTCTGGACACCATTCGGCATCAGCACAAGGATTGCACTTACAGACTCACCAAGGACCTCCAATTTTTCCTTCAGGAGCTCATGCCGGTGTAGCCTCATACTCAGCCCAAGCTCCTGTTCACAATACAGTGGGACCTGTGCCACAACACCAGTCCCCTGCAGCAGGACCTCACCACCCAATTCCTAGTCAGGGGACTCATATTCAGCCACAAGGACCAAACAGTATTGCATCGGCTGCAGGGTTTTGTCCCCATCCTGGGTCTGTAAATCTCCCCCATGGGGTGCAAGGACCACAGCAGGCCTCTACAGTGCCTGGACAGATACCTATTCATAGACCACAGGTGCCACCAACTTTCCAAAATAACTACCATGGCTCAGGCTGGCATTAGATTTGGCTTCACTTAAATAAACATTTTTGAAATGTGTAAAATTGTACATTTTATATGTACCTTACAAAGGTACTTTTTAAAGCCTGTATATGGAAATTTGTAAAAATGCAGTTACCAGTGCGCTTTCATTTTATTTTTATATCTGTTATCTGTGCTTTTAAGCCAGTTTCAAGTCTTTAGATTATAAGTATACATTCCAGTTCTGTTTGATTGCAGTGTAGTTTATGCTGCACAACATCACCTGTCGAAATTCAATTCATTTAGTGAACGTTTTGTATTGTATGTTTTTATACATGTGATTTAAATACACAGGTAAAAGCACTAACACTTTTTTTTTTTCCTGTGCCGTGTGTGAGTATCGCTAACACGCCAGTTTCAATGTTACATTGCTACCTTGCTTATTTACACAATTGTAATTTAATGTATAGTTGTTTGAACAATTTGACTTCATTAGAAGTTTTGTAAATACTGTATTTGCTTGTATATTGCTTTCAGCTTCCACCTCATTTGATAAAACATTGTACATAGTTTTTTTTTATTGTATGATCCTTGTGGAAGTAGTACAGTATATGACATTTAATTTTTTTTTTTGTAATATACTGTCACATTGCAGCACTCGTTGGGCATTTTAATTCATGTTAATAAACCACAATTATGTCTGTTTTATCAGGTTAGTCCTTTCATACATTTTAAAAAATGTTGAGGCATAATTACAGCACTTAAACTGTACATTAAAATGCATTGTCAGTACTTTTTCCTGACTATTCCAAAACTTTTGTATTGGGTTTTAATTTCATACCTTGCATTATTGCAGTGTTCAATTCTTTTCCCATTTTAAACAGAAAATCACTGTGTGAATCAATGTGTGTCCTAACTAGGATCAGCCGTTCTTGCACTGCTTATGGCAGGGGTAGGCAACCTCAGCCTTCCAGCAATGTCCCATGAGACATTGTAAGACCCTGACATTCGCAGGCATGACTCCCAGAGGCAGAGGCATGATGGGATTTGGAGTTTCACCACAGCTGGAGGGCCAAGGTTGCCTACCCCTGGCTTATGGCATCATCGGTCTGCAGCTCTGCTTACCTTGAAAACCAGCTAAAGCCTGTGGAGTCTGGAAGGTCAAAGCTTAGTCATAGCAAGCAAGATCCCTAAATCATTATCAGAGTTACTTTTTGGCACAGTAGAGCTAAATGGTTGAGATGTTGACAAAGTAATTACTGTTCCTTCTAACCAGAACACATAGGTTTCTATTTATTTGGTGAAAGTAGAGCCCCTTACAGGTACAACCCCCAGTTCCAAAAAAGTTGGGTGCGGTCTGTAAAATCTACATAAAAAGAGAATGCAACGATTTGCACATCTCATGATCCATATTTACAATGGAAAGCATACCATGAAAACAAAAGGTGTTTTTGAAATTGATGGCGCAAATCTCAAAAAAATTGGGACCAGGCCATATTTACCATGGTGTAGAATCCCCTCTTTTAACAACACTGCAAACGTTTGAGAGCTGAGGAGACTAGTTGCTGGAGATTTTGGGGTTGAATGTTGTCCTATTTTTACCTCATATAGGACTCTAACTACTTAACAGTCCTGGGCCGTCTTTGTTGTATTTCTCATTTCAAGATGCGTCAAATATTTCCGATTGGCGAAAGGTCTGGCCTGCAGGCAGGTCAGTTGAGCACCTGGATTTGTCTACTGTGCGGCCATGCTGTTGTCAAAGATATGCAGTACAGTGGAACCTCGGATTGCGAGTAACGCGGTTAACGAGTGTTTCGCAATACGAACACTATTTTAAAAATAATCTGTCTAGGTTTGCGAGTGTTGTCTTGCAAACCGAGCAGGCTCAAGCCAAAGCGGTGTGCAATGCCGCCTTTGACCTGAGGTGGGGGGGGGGCAGAACGGCGCTATTTGGAAATGCTCCAAAAATCGTGGAAATACTCCATTCCTGAGCCTTTCCGAGTTCAGCCCTTTCAGAGTGTTTATGAGGCTCTCCACCAAACTCGACAAATCCTCCCCCCCCCCCCCGGCCGCTTGCCATTTGAAGTCAATGCAGTACGTATTTTCGTTTCCATTGACTTCAATGGGGAAACTCGCTTTGATATTCAAGTACTTTGGATTACGAGCATTCTCCTGGAACGGATTATGCTCGTAATCAAAGGTTGCACTGTATGGGGTTTAGCATGGTTCTGCTGAAATATATAAGACATTGCTAAAAAATACTTAATCTGGATGAGAGCATATGTTTTAAAATCTGGATATATCTTTCAGCATTGATGGTGCCTTTTCATATGTGCAAGCTGCTGATTCCATATCTACCCCCCCCCCTCTCAATACCTTCAGAGATATAGGCTTTTGTACTGAGTGCTGATGAGCTGGAAGGTCCCTCTCCTCTTTAGTTCAGAGTAATGATGGTTGCAAAAAGTAAAAATTTAGATTTGTCAAACTTTCTAAACAAAGAGCCAGTTTACTGTCAGACTTTAGGGGGGCTGGACTGTTACCAGTGGGAGCAGAAAATGCCCAAGCCTCAGTGGAAGTAAACCATGACCCATCATTGGTATTAGTGGAAGGAATAGTGCCCTATTATCAGTGGGAGGAATAGCACCCCATCCTTGGTGTCAGTGGGAGGATTAGCGCCCCATCATTGGTGTCAGTTGTGGACAGAATAGTGCTCCAAGGGCCAGATAGAGGCAAGCAAAGGGCCACAGTTTGGAGATGCTGCTTTAGTGGCTTTGGGAGTATTAACACTGTTATATAGCACATAATGAGGGTTTTTCATAGTCTGGGTTTAATTACACTTTATAACTAAAGGCAAAACTTTTATTTTTATTTTTGACAGCATGGAGAGGGATTAGAACATAGTTTTTTTTTTTTGTATTATTATTATTGTGGTTTGTGCCCACATTAGGATATTCACCCCGTTTGTCCTATTTTGTTTTACTTTCAATGATTATATTAACCACTTATGCCCCGGACCATTTTGTCTTTAACTGACAATTGCGCGGTCGTGTGACATGGCTCCCAAACAGAATTTACGGTTCCCCCCCCCACACAAATAGAGCTTTCTTTTGGTGGTATTTGATCATCTCTGCGGTTAAAAAATTTTTGCGCTATTAACAAAAATGGAGTGATCATTTTGAAAAAAAATCTCGGAGATCGTAGCGGGCACGCGCGCCCGCAACAGCTTCTTTTTGCCTGCCCGTGCAATGCTGCAGACGTATATCGGCGGGTGGCAAGCGGTTAAACACCAGGGTTATCCCCAGAACAGTAATAAAGGGAACATTTTCCAATGGGGACACTAGTTCTAGTGAACTGTTGGGGCCCCAAGCATTCCCTTAATTTTCAGAGATTTCGCCTTACCTCCTGTTTTGGCTAAGGGAAAGGAAGTGAAGGGAAATCTCTCCAATGCGACAGATGCCCCTCTCCCCCCCCCAAAAAAACTGACAGGGGCTATAAGCCTCCCTTACCCTATTCAAAATGGAAAAAGTTCCACTTCCGAGTCAGCAGTTTCATGTTGAGGAATATTATTCTATAGTTGTTTGACGATTTTTAGATACCGTTTTTCACAGATTGGATAACCTCTGTCCATTTTTACTTCTAATGATGCTCTGACTCGTAAGATGCTCTTTATATACCCAATTATGTTACCTGTTGCCAGTTTACCTACCGTATTTTCCGGCGTATAAGACGACCCCCTAATTTTCCAGGAAAAATTTTGGTTTTGGGATATACTCACTGTATAAGACTACCCCCTTTTTTTCCAAGCCCCACTGTGCCATTACATGCCCCCACTGTGCCATTACATGCCCCCACTGTGCCATTACATGCCCCCACTGTGCCATTACATGCCCCCACTGTGCCATTACATGCCCCCACTGTGCCATTACTTGCCCCCACAGTGCCATCACATTACATGCCCCCACAGTGCCATCACATTACTTTCCCCCACAGTGCCATCACATTGCATGCCCCCACAGTGCCATTACATTGCATGCTCCCACAGTGCCATCACATTACATGTCCCCACTTCCCCCCCACTGTGCCATCACTCACGTTTTGCAGGCCGGTGACAGTCTCCGTCTGCTGCGAACGTCCATGATTTCAAAGCCGCGCGCCGTCTTCTCAGCGTGTCCTGTGATTGGCAGAACACAAATTTTCCCAGTAGCGCCTCTGTTCTATGTTCCGCCAATCACGGATGCCTTCTCATCTCGTCCGAGGATGAGAAGGCATCCGTGATAGGCGGAAAACAGAACGGAGGCGCTGCTGGGAAGATTTCTGTTCCGCCTATCACAGGACAGCGAGGACGCGCTGAGAAGACGGCGCGCAGCTTTGAAATTATGACGATCGCAGCTGCACGGAGACCGTACCCGGCGTATAAGACGACCCCCGACTTTGGATGCATTTTTTTGCATCCAAAAAGTCGTCTTATACGCCGGAAAATACGGTAATTGGATGCAAAATGTTTTTCCAGCTATTTCTTGTTGGTACCACTTTGCCAGCTTTTTGTTGCCCTGTCCCAACCTTTTTGAGATGTTGCTTTTTCAAAATTACTTTATTTTTTATTAAAATGATACCTTTTTCTGTTTCAATGGTTTTTATAGTTTATGTAGATTGTTAAAGAACCGTCAGTAGAACAGCAAACGGTCCTCACTTGCTCCATGTGTATTGTAAAAACTGAACATGAAAGCAAACATCCAAGCATGGAAACAGTATAACAATCCAACAATTGAATGCTAGGCTTAATACAGACAAATATAGACCTGACTCGCAGGTTAGGTGTTTTATTGCAGCCCAGCCCCCCCCCCCCCCAACATATATTAACTAAAATGGGAGGCAGACCAGTGTCTAGTGTTGAAATACTGGCAACACAGAATCTACCTGTACTCTGCGGTGCAGTCATTCTATGAGGGACAACTTGGTCTCTGTTAAACATCACTAGGGTAAAATCACAGCAAAGTAGTTTGGGTGGCTTGAGAATGTAGCAAGTAGGATTCATTCAGCAATTGTTTAAAATGTTCTCATTTTAAACATTGGATATGTTTTCTACTTCTATTGGGAATTAAATATGGGTAGTGAGGTTTGTAAATCATTGCATTCTGTTTTTATGTAGATTTTAAATAATGTCCCATCCTTTTTGAAATTGTAAAACTGATCATTCTTTACATAATTTCTTTGTAAAATTGTGTGGGTGTGTTTTGTTTTTGCAGTCTTTTTATTTTTATTACAGGTACTTGTATAGCACTGATAATTTTAGCATGTCTTTGGAGTGCGAAAGGAAACTGGAGTACTCGGAGGAAACTCACGCAGGCACAAGGAAAAACATGCAAAATCCAGGCAGGTTCTGCTGTGCAGGTACAGTCTCTACAGAAGAAGTCTATTGACATGAAAAATAGACTCAGGAGGAACAATCTGCGGGTGGTGGGTCTTCCTGAGACGGCGCCAATCCTGCAGAGTTTGCTGAGAGGTTTCTCACCACCCTCCTAGACCTCAAAGATCTCCCCCCTACGTTTGTAGTGGAGCGAGTTTACAGGGTCCCCACTACCCAACCCATCCCGGGGGCGCCGCCTAGACCCTTCCTGCTCAGGCTCTTGAACTATTGAGACCGAATGCTTGCTGCTGCCAGAAATGCTGGGGAGCTTACATACGACAACTCCAAGATTTCTTTGTATGTTGATTATTCCCCTAAAATTCAACAACGCTGTTGTACCCTCACTGAGGCTATGTAAGCGCCTCAGGGAGAATGGCCTAAAATACAGCCTCCTGTACCCCAGCAAGCTTCGGGTGGTGGATGGCGGCTACACCCGCTACTTTGAAAACCCCGCTACAGCTGCTCCATGGCTTGACTCCCACTGATCCATGCGAGCCCTCCATGCTGACATAAATATGGGGGGGGGGAACTTACAGGGGTTATTTTCATGTCTCCATTTGTCGCTACCATCAGCAGTGCTTTGGTTCGCCATAGGGACTTGCATTGTCAGTTTGTAACTCTCCCTGTTGATAAAGACTCACAGAGCTAAAGCCAGGACAAAGTCTGGGCCCCTAAATTGACACTCCTGCGATTGCGGGGCATTTCAAGGTTGGAATATCTGGACAATCTACTCCTTGCAGGCCCAGTTGGCTTCAGACTCAATCAACGTAAATCAGTCCCAGTCCCATCCCTGTGCTTGGATTACGTGGGGATCTTGCTAGACATGTCAATAATCAGGATTTTTCTCCTTCAGGAGAAGCTCCAGAAGATGCATCTTCACACCCATCGCCTCCTTTCTATACAGATGGCACCCATTCGGTTTTGCATGAGGATTCTGGGCCTCATGGTGGCCACCTTTAAGGCAGTTCCATATGCCCAACAATACACCAGGTATCTGGAGTGATCTTGGCCAAATAGAACAGAGTTTTGGGTTCTCTGGATCTTTTCATCCATCTTACCTGACCAAGTTGTTGCTTTCTTGGTGGAGTCACTCCCCACTTCTCTTGTCTGGGAAGGCCTTCCTCCTTTTAGTTGGAGGATTATTACCATGGATGCCAGCCTCTTTGGGTGGGGCACTTGTCAGTTCTGGTCTACTGGTTTCAGGTGACATCCAGCTTCCCCATCAATATCCTGTAACTTTGCAGTCTGTCCCTCTTTCTCGATAGATGATGCTTCTTGAGGATCTCCTGGTCTGAGTACAGTCGGACAATGTCAAGCCGGTGACTTGCATCAACCAACAGGGCAGCACCAAGAGTTCCATGGCACCATTGGAGGTGTCGCTAATCCTCGGTTGAACCAGAGCATCATGTCCTGGCAACATCGCCAGTCCACATTCTGAGGTGTTACTCCAGCTTTGTCAGAGATTGGGAACCCCAGTAGTTGACCTCTTTGTGTCCAGACTCCATCAAAAGGTTTCCAGGTTTGTGGCTAGGTCCATGGACCTATGGCGTGGATACTCCATACTCTATGCATTTCCACCTTTGACGCTCCTCCTCTGGTCGGTTCTGTGAATAAAATGGATGGGCATACAGTTTGGTCTCGTGGCTCTGGATTGGTCACATAGGGCTTGCCTCACAAACCTTGTCCAGCTGGTCGCAGACACGCCTTGGTGCATTCTGCTGCACCCAGACCTTCTTTCTCAAGGTCAAATTTGCTATTCTACTTTACAGCCACTGGCTTTATTATGTTGGCTGTTGGCCGGGTGCTGAAAGACAAGGGCCCTGTCCTCTGCGGTTATTTAAACTATGTTCAGAGCCTGGAAGTCTACTTCCTGATTTGTACCCAGAAGGTGAGTCTCTGGGGATCCATCCCTGAAACTTCTCCATTGCCTGGGTGCTGACCTTTCTGCAAAGTGGAGTGAAGAGAAGACTGGCCCATAGTTAAATTAACCACATAAGGCCCGGACCAATATGCTGCTAAATGACCCAAGGGGTTTTTACAATTCGGCACTGCGTCGCTTTAACAGACAATTGCGCGGTTGTGCGACGTGGCTCCCAAACAAAATGTGCGTCCTTTTCTTCCCACAAATAGAGATTTCTTTTGGTGGTATTTGATCGCCTCTGCGATTTTATTTTTTTGGCGCTATATACAAAAATAGAGCGACATTTTTGAAAAAAAAACAATATTTTTTACTTTTTGTTATAAGAAAAATTAAACTAAATTTTAGTCAAACATTTAGGCCAAAATTTATTCAGCCACATGTCTTTAGTAAAAAAAAAAAAAAAAAAATCGCAATAAAAAAAAAAATAGCTACCTAGCGGGAACAGCGACACTAATACAGCAATCAGAAAAATTATCGCTTAGTGACACTGGCAATAGGGAGTGAAAGGGTTAACTAGGGCGGTGATCAAGGGGTTACAACTTTATTAGGGGGGTACGGGGGCTACCCTGAATCTAACACTAACTGCCTGTCACACTGACACTAAATGCAGTGATCAGTACATATATGATCACTGCATTCAGTGACACTGTGACGTGGGGGGGGGGGGGGGGGGTATGATCGCAAGGGGTTAAATGTGCCTATGTGTAGTGTGTGTCGGTGTAGTGTTGTGCAGACTCACTGTGTGATGTGATCTCTCCTCAGCGGCGGTTGAAAATACCGCCGAGAGGAGAGATCACATCACTTCCTCCTCCTGTGTTTACACAGGAGGAAGAAGTGACACGCAGGGGGAACGCGCGGATTGGCTGAGAGCAATCTGGAGGGGGCGGACAAAAACAAACAGCCACCCCCTCATCCCGGATCGCTCGGACAGTCACGGGGACTGCCGCAGGTACCGGGGGGGGTCCCGATCGGACCCCCCGACCCACGTCTAGGCAGGGACGTACAGGTACGCCAATGTGCCTGTATGTGCCATTCTACCGACGTATATGTACATGCGGCGGTCCGGAAGTGGTTAAAGGGGTTGTAAAGGTAAAAATGTTTTTCCTAAATAGCTTACTTTACCTTAGTACAGTCCTCCTTCACTTCTCATCTTGATTTTGCTTTTAAATGTCCTTATTTCTTCTGAGAAATCCTCACTTCCTGTTCTTCTGTCTGTAACTCCACACAGTAATGCAAGGCTTTCTCCCTGGTGTGGAGTGTCGTGCTCGCCCCCTCCCTTGGACTACAGGAGAGTCAGGATGCCCACTAACACACAGCTCCTTTATCTGCAACATAGAGAGTGTCCTGACTTTCCTGTAGTCCAAGGGAGGGGCGAGCACGACACTACACACCAGGGAGAAAGCTTCGCATTACTGTGTGGAGTTACGGACAGAAGAACAGGAAGTGAGGATTTCTAAGAATAAATAAGGACATTTAAAAGCAAAATCGAAGGGTGAGGTAAGTGAAGGAGGACTGCACTAAGGTAAAGGAAGCTATTTAGGAAAAAAAAATTGTACCTTTACAACCTCCTTAACCACTTGCTTACTGGACACATATACCCCCTTCCTGCCCAAACGAAATTTCAGCTTTCGGCACTGCGTCGCTTTAACTGACAATTGCGCAGACGTGCAACGTGGCTCCCAAACAAAATTGACGTCCTTTTTTTCTCACAAATAGAGATTTCTTTTGGTGGTATTTGATCACATCTGCGGTTTTTATTTTTTGCGCTATAAACAAAAAAAAGCGACAATTTTGAAAAAAACAATATTTTTTTACTTTTTGCTATAATAAATATCCCAATTTAAATTTTTTTTTTATATATATATATATATATATATATATATATATATATATATTCTCAGTTTAGGCCGATACATATTCTACATATTTTTGGTAAAAAACAAATCGCAATAAGCATGTATAGTCATTGGTTTGCGCAAAAGTTATAGCGCCTACAAAATAGGGGACAGAATGCTGACTTTTTTTTTTTTTTACTAGTAATGGCGGCGATCTGCGTTTTTTTTTTTTTACTGCGACATTATGTCGGACACTTTTGTCACATTTTTGGGACCATTTACATAGCGATCAGTGCTTTAAATATGCACCGATTACTGTATAAATGTGACTGGCAAGGGGTTAACACTAGGGAGCGAGGAAGGGGTTAAATGTGTTCCCTACTAGTGATTCGAACTGTGAGGGGAGGGGACTGACTGGGGGGAGGTGACCGATCTTTGTCCCTATGTACAAGGGACACGGCATCGGTCTCCTCTCCCTGACAGGATGTGAATCTGTGTGTTTACACACATAGATCCCACGTCCTTGTCTGTGTAACGGGCGATCACGGGTACCTGGCGGACATTGCGGCCACCAGGTACGCGAATCGGCCCCTCAGTGGCCGGAGGAGCCGAGGACGTCCTTGCGGCATTGTAGAGCCACCTTGTGGTCGTCATCATTTTACAATCCCGGGGCTCCAAGTGGTTAAGGGTCAGGTCTCTGCTTTTGGCAGTTCTTTCTGCGTCCCCTTACCTCTGTCTTTAGTTCACATTTTTATTATGGGGGATCACTCTGCCATCTAGGCCCTCTCTACCACTTTGGTCTGAATCTTGTCTTGTCCACCTTACAAAACATACCTTTTAGGAATATTCAAGATATTCCCCTTGCAACCCTGGTGCAAAAGGTGGCTTTTGTGGTGGCCATTACACCTGCCTGTCAAGTGTCTCAGTGTGCAGCACTTTCCTTTAAACAACCTTATTTTGTGTTGTATAATGACAAAGTGGGCCTCTTAGGCCCCGTACACACGACCAAACATGTATGCTGAAACTGGTCCGCGGGCCAGTTTCAGCATACATGTTCGGTCGTGTGTGGGCGCGAGCGGGCCGAATTCCAGCAAACATTTGCCCGCCGGGCCTTTTCCCGGCGGGCAAATATTCCTGGACGTGTTTTAAAACCGTCCGCTGGAATCCTGCCCGCTCGGACATGTACGGTCGTCAGTACAGACCTACCGTACATGTCCAGGCGCCCGCCGTCCCTCGCATGCGTCGAATGACTTCGACGCATGCGTGGAAGCCTTTAAATGGCAGGCCCGCCCACGTCTCCGCGTCATCGTCGCGTCGACGACGCGGACACGCCCCGCGTATTGTTTACGCGCGGACTTCTGTACGATGGTGTGTACAACCATCGTACAGAAGCCCTCTGGCAGACATGTACGGTGAAAACGGTCTGACGGACCGCTTTCACCGTACATGTTTGTTCGTGTGTACCCGGCCTTAGATTGACCATCCTTTCCACGGTGGTATTAGCCTTTCACCTCAATGAGGATATAGTGCTGCCTTTCTTGTGTCCACAGCCTTCTCATCTGAGCGAAGGGGCTCTCCGCTGTCTGGACATGGTGAAGGTTCTTGGACGATGGGGCCATGAGATACACTCTAACTCCTTGTTTATCATTCCATAGGGTCTTAGTAAGGATCAGGCTGCCTCATCTTCATCTTCCACCATTTCCAGATGAATTCCCATTGCAGTAATCTAGGCCTATGCTCTTGCAACCCGCAAGGTTTACCAAACATTCTACCAGGGTTGCTTAGCACATCCTGGATAGGGTGACCACATTTCCAAACTACCATTCAGGGACACACTACCTTCCCAAAAATTAGCTTGTGATGTAACGAATCACAGCACAGTGATTGGACACAAGTAGCGGGATTTATGATTTCTGAAATCACAAGCAAGGGGCGTGGATTGTGCTCCTCCAGGCATTCCTGGTCAGGACAAGTACTGTCAGTGAGTAAAGTGGTGATGTGGCGGCCTTTTTTTTGGGGGGCATCAGATTGGGGGGGGGGGGGGGGTGGCTGTGTCAGTTTCATTCCGGGGACACTGTATTGTCCTGGAATGAAGATGCCCAGGGACAGACCTGCAAAATGTGGGACTGTCACGGGCAATCCGGGACACGTGGTCACCCTAGTCCTGGACTTTTCACTACTCTGCTTCGGTTGTGCAGGTTTGCAAGGTGGCCAATTGGTCATTAGTTCACACATTTAGTAGGTTTGCAGTGTTAATGTGACTGCCTCGGCAAAGGCCAGCTTTGGCCAGATGGTCTTGCAAGCAGTGGTTTTAGTTCCACCTATGGTCGGTTCTTGGTTCAGGTTCACCCTTTTTTTTGTCGTTCTAACACTGCTTTGGCATGTTCCCTCAACGATTTAATGAATCTGCGTCCTTCAACAAATGATTAAAAAAAAATAGATTTTTATACTTACAATAAAATCCATTTTCATATGATTAAATGACACCACCTGCAGTCTTGTTTTTGGCTGTCTCGGTGTTGTTGTCCAGGTAGTGCTGGCTACTAACTGGATACTATGTTGCATATGAGGTAAGGCTGCCTCTTAGGTGTTTTAGTTTTAAGTTCCACCTAGTGCCACTGAAGGTGGTGGCGTCAAACTTATCTGTGATTTAGTGGAGTTGTGTCTGCCAATGAACCAATGAAATTTGGTACAAGAATCCAAATTTAGGCAGAATTTATTCTGTGGAGTCATTCCCTCTCTGCCTAAACCAGCAAACTTTTTCTCACTAATGTAGTTGGAAGATGAATTTCAGGGATGTTTCCACAGTAAAGTCTGATGTAGCTCTAAGGCCCGATTCGCACCTATTCATGTTTTTGAGCATTTCTACAATGCAATTTCTGTGCGCTCCACTTTTTTTTTTTTACTGCAATTTGCATGGTTTTTTTTGCTCTACATTTACTGCCTATAGCCGGTTTCTAGGGAGTGGGCAGGAAGCTGGCCACTGTGTGCTTAACCACCAAGTTGTTAGCTATCAGCAGGGTTCCCAGCTAATGGCAGAATGTAAAAAAAATTCACGAAAAAAAAACGTGAGGCGCCCCCCAAAAAAAATAACCATACACAAAAAAAAACAACGGCTTGAGGGGCCCCCTCCCAAAACCGATCCCGGGTGTGTGTCTTCAAGCACGCAGGTCCCTCTAGGTACAACCCCTCTCATTTCACCATGCAGCTCAGTTTTTTTTCTGTCTAGTATAGGGGAAGGACATGGCTCCCTTCTGGCCCATGGCTCTTGGGGTTTTTTTCTTCTTTTTTTATTTTTCCCTTTTGTTCCTGAGATCTGTTAGCAACCGCGACTGGGCAACAGGCTGGATCCCAGATCCTTTGTTTCTCCCCAGTTTCAGCCAACGAGCGCCTGCCGACTGTTAGCTACGCGCTGGGTTGTCCACGACATGCCCATCGTTCCAGGGGTGGCCAGTAAGCTATGCGCTCCGGGGTACTCATATGACCGGGCTCCATGCCTGATTCACAGTGTGCCAGGCCGACAATCACCTCCGTTGCCATGCGGAAGATGACCCGTCAGGGATGCTTCCAGCGAGTCCACACGGGACAGGAAAGTAGCCCCCCCCGCGCCTTTTTTCCGGGGACAATTCTGATGCTGAGTCGGGCACGGCTGCGGCTCATGGCCAGGATTATGATGCCTCAGAGACCGCGGACTGTGGCCATTCGAATAGCAAATCTGGGTCGGGATCAGCACGTCAAAAGGCTCTGGTCAGTGAGCTGATCACCGCAGTGCGGGACACACTGAAGATGGAGGAGTCTGCGGAAGCGTCGGTTCCCTTTGGGTTCCGTAAGCCGAACTGCACTGCAAAAGTGTTTCCTCATGTTTCTTATCTTGATAAGCTTTTGTACAAGGATTGGGAAAATCCGCAGAAGGTTTTTGCTGCCCCCAAAAAATTGGCGGTACGGTATCCCTTTGAGGAGAGTTTCCTGAAGAAATGGACCTCTCTTCCGGTAGTGAAACCCCCCTGTGTCCAGGCTCAACAAAGTGACCACGATTCCGGTGGAAGGGGCTCCTTCTTTCAAGGACCCTGCTGACAAGAAGGCTGAGGCGATCGGCCACTATCTATTCACGGTGGTGGGCTTGGCTGTGTGCCCAGCGGTGGCTGGGGCTCTAGTGTCTCAAACGCTCTGTCGCGGCTCTCCATCTGGGGGTCTTCCTGGCGTCCTTGGACATCAAGGACGCATACTTGCATGTTCCCATCTACTCCAGTCATCAGATTCCTGCGTTTTGCGGTCGGGGAGGATCACTATCAGTTTGTGGCTCTCCTCTTTGGCTTGGCATCGGCGCCAAGGGTGTTCACCAAGCTGCTGGCTCCGGCCCTGCTATGACAGAGTGGCATTGCTATCGTGGGCTACTTAGACGACCTCCTTCTGAGGGCCTCTTCAAGCTCAGAATTAGAGGATGGCGTGTCTATAGCCTGTCAGACCCTCTGAGAATTTGGTTGGTCCAGAGGAAGGCAAAAAAAACAGCAGAGCATGATCCAATTTGCTACAGCAGGGGAAAAATTCCTTCCTGATCCCCCGAGAGGCAAATCGGATTTACCCTGGATCAACTTTACCTACAAATCTTAGTACTCAGTTATATTATGTACATTTAGGAAAGTATCCAGGCCTTTCTTAAAGCAATCTACTGAGCTGGCCAGAACCACGTCTGGAGGGAGTCTGGTCCACATTTTCACAGCTCTTACTGTGAAGAAAACTTTCCGTATTTGGAGATGAAATCTCTTTTCCTCTAGACATAAAGAGTGCCCCCTTGTCTTTTGTGTTCACCGTAAAGTGAATAGCTCAACACCAAGTTCACTATATGGACCCCCTTATATATTTGTACATGTTGATCATATCCCCCTTATTCTTCTCTTCTCAAGAGTGACTAAATTTAGTTATTCTAATCTTTCCTCATAGCTGAGCTCCTCCATGCCTCTTATCAGTTTGGTTTCCCTTCTCTGCAATTTCTCTAGTTCTCCAATATCCTTTTTGAGAACCGGTGCCCAAAACTGAACTGCATATTCCAGATGAGGTCTTACTAATGATTTGTACAGGGGCAAAATTATATCTCTCTCTCTCTCTCTCTGGAGTCCATACCTCTCCTAATACAAGAAAGGACTTTGCTCGCTTTGGAAACCGCAGCTTGGCATTGCATGCCATTATTGAACTTATGATCAACTAAAACCCCCAGATCCTCCACTACAGATCCCCCCAGTTGTACTCCCCCTAGCATGTATGATGCATGCATATTCTTAGCCCCCAAGTGCATAACTTTACATTTATCAACATTAAACCTCATCTGCCACTTAGTCGCCCAATTAGACAGAGCATTGAGGTCGGCTTGTAAATTGGAGACATCCTGTAAGGACGTTATTCCACTGCATAGCTTGGTGTCATCTGTAAAGACAGAAATGTTACTTTTGATCTCAGACCCAATATCATTTATAGATATATTAAAAAGTAGGGGTCCCAACACTGAACCTTGGGGTACACCACTGATAACCTTAGACCATTCAGAGTAAGAATCATTAACCATTACTCTATCCATTTACAATTTTCTATCCATTTACAAACTGATATATACAATCCTGTAGACCTTACCTTACACATGAGCTGTGTGTGCAGAACTGTATCGAACGATTTTGCAAAATCCAGGTATACCACGTCCACAGCCACGCCTCTGTCCAAGGTTTTACTTACCTCTTCATAAAAACATATCGGGTTTGTCTGACAACTTCTGTCTTTCATGAATCCATGCTGTCTGTTGCTTAAATAGTTTTTTTCCAGCAATAACTCATCCATGTGGTCTTTTATTAAACGTTCCAGTATCTTTCCAACTATAGAAGTTAAACTAACAGGTCTAGAGTTACTTGGTAAAGACTTTGTTCCCTTTTTAAATATGGGCACCACATTGGCCCTGCGCCAATCCAGTGGTACTATTCCTGTCATTAATGAGTCCCTAAATATTAGATACAGTGGCTTTGAAATTACAGAGCTCAATTCTTTTAGGATCCGTGGGTGTATGTCATCTGGTCCAGATGCTTTATCCACCTTTATTCTGTCTAAATATTTCTGGACCATATCACTTTTGAGCCATTGTGGATTTGGGGCTGTGTCACTCCCACCCCCATTATGGACATGAGCTCCCCCATGCTCCATTGTATACACAGAGCTGAAGAAAGCATTTAATAAATTTGCCTTCTCTTTGTCCTCAGTCACCCACTCTAGATTATTTTGTAAGGGGCCTACACGCTCAGACTTCACCGTTTTACTATTAATATATTTAAATAATTTTTTGGGGTTTGTCCTACTATCATTTGCAATCTGTTGTTCATTTTGAATGTTTGCATCCTTGATTTCCTTTTTACATATCCTGTTATATTCTTTGTAACATTTAAACGGCACTTGTGTTCCTTCATTTTTATATTTTTTAAAAGCTATTTTCTTATTGTTTATAGCTTTTTTAACTTTGACCGTAAGCCACATAGGTTTTATTTTTAGCCTTTTAAACTTATTGCCTATGGGAATATACCGGATTTATCGGCGTATAACGCGCACTTTTTTCCCCCTTAAAAACTGGAAAATCATGGGTGCGCGTTTTACGCCGATCCCCTGGCTCTGAGCGCCGCCGCCGACATATACCAAGCGCAGTACATTCGGCTAGGCTTGGCTCAGCTCGCGGTCACGCCCTGCGAGAGGGGCCGAGCCTAGCCGAGTGTACTGCGCTCGGTATATGTCTGCGGCGGCGCTCGGAGACAGCGCGGGAGAACACCAGAAAGGACGAAGACGGACCGGACAAGGCCGCCGATGGACGCCAGGCAAGACACCGAAGAGGGACATTTAAACTGTAAGTCATTTTTTTTCAGGAAATTTCCTTCCTAGAACTGGGTGCGTACTTTACTCAGATAAATACGGTACTTTTCAGTGAGGTTCTAAACAGTCTTTTTGAAGAATTCCCATTTCTGTTCTGTGTTCATCGGTGCCAATATTCCCTCCCAGTCTAAGTCCTGAAGAGCAGCCCTCATCCTTGGAAAATTTGCTCTCTTGAAATTGAGTGTTTTTATCTTTCCTGTATGTATTTCTTGCTTATAGTTAGCATTAAATGAAATCATGTTATGATCACTGCTACCCAGGTGTTCCTTTATCTGAACATTAGTAATAAGCTCTGCATGGTTTGAGATTACCAGGTCCAACAGAGCATCATTCCTAGTTGGGGCCTCAATAAACTGGACCATAAACTTGTCCTGCAATAGGTTTTTTAAATGTTGTCCTTTAACTGTCCCAGCAGTGCCATTATTCCAGTCAATTTCTGGGTAGTTAAAATCCCCCATTATTATCACCACCCAAGCCCTTGCAGCCCTTTCCATCTGTGATCTATAACAAACTCCAATGATTAACTTTGAACTACGCACCACCCATAATGCTTCAGCCTCATCACACTCTTCATCAACCAGGTCCTCTTTTTTTTTTAAAGTGTATTTTGTGCATGTACTCGAGAGAGGAGCCAGACTGCAGGAGTTGGGAGTAGGCAGGCCTCCCCCAGAAGCAATCTGCCACCTTTCTCCATGCCCCGGGTGGCAATGGCGGGTGTGTGAGGGGATCCTCCTACATAGCCCGCCCTACCTGCTCCGCTTTGAAGCCCAACGGGGCAGAGGGACTCCCCTATAAGGGAGTGAGAGGATCTAGCCCGCTCAACCAGCCCCGTTAGTCCTTCGCCTCTCTTTTTAGAGACCGCGTGGTCAAAGTGCGTGCATGTTAACCCAATTTCGAGTGCGTGTAAGTGTGGTGGTTTTTGTGGGAGGGGGGAGGGGGGTGGGCATACTAAGCGCAGGCTTACCTCGCATAGCACACCCACCGGGAGCCGGGCTGAGACCACCAAACTCAAATTCACATGTAGCCGAGACCGGGATCCGAACCCCTAGCTGCAGAGGTGAATGGCTTGTCAGCGCAGTGCCAATCGCGTTGAGCCACCGCAGCTCCCGTCAAACAGGTCCTCTTTCATGCTTGCTTTGAGGTCACTTCTCACATAGACAGACCCCTCCACCTTTCCTTTTTACCCTGTCTTTCCGAAAGAGAGCATAGCCAGGAATATTAATAGCCCAGTCATGTGAGGATTGAAGCCAAGTTTCAGCAATACCGATTACATCATAGCTTTCCTCATGCACCAGAGCTTCCAACTCACCTGTTTTGCTTGGCAGACTTCTGGCATTGGTGAACAAACACTTAAATGTATTGTTACATTTTTCTCTGGTGTTTTTCATATAATTTTTAGTAGTACAAATGCCACTATAATTTCCAATGGCTGTTTGCAACATCGGAACTTTCTTGTCACCTGCCATAGCCCTCCCCCATCTATCCCCAGTCCACTCTCCAATATTGTCTGACCCCCTAACTGACCTGTGTGCCTGATGTAATTCTAGTTCACCCTCCCCCTCAAGTCTAGTTTAAATACTCCGGCATTCCCATAAACCTCTCCCCCAGCACAGCAGACCCCCTTCCATTCAAGTGCAAACTGTCTTTAGCATATAGGTTGCACCCCAATGAAAAGTCAGCCCAGTGCTCAAGAAACCCAAATGCCTCCTTCCTACACCAGGTCTTTAGCCATGCATTCAGCTCTCTAATCTCCCCCTGCCTTTCCTGTGTTGCGCACGGCACAGGCAGTATTTCAGAGAATATCACCTTGGAGGTCCTTCCCTTCAACTTGCAGCCTAGTTCTTTAAATTGATTCTTAAGGAGCCTCCACCTTCCAAGTATACTGTCATTGGTTCCAACGTAGACCAAGACAGCTGGGTAATGCCCAGCCCCTCCCAGTAATTTGTCCACCACATGCCGAACCCTGGCACCAGGGAGACGGCAAACCATTCGGTTGAGGCAATCCTGGCGACAAATTATCAGTCCTTCTGATTATAGAATCCCCTATTACCACCAACTGTCTAGGCCTACCTGCACTCCCCTCGCTGGGTTGCTCTCCCGGCTGTTAGGGGTAGCAGTAACATCTAGGGCTGCCACCTCTGTGTTTGCCACCTCCACATCTTCACCCAACTTGGCAAATTTGTTTTGATGCACAAATACAGGACTGGTCTTCCTTTTCTGCAAGCCCCTTGCACTCCCTCTAACTACATTAACCCATCTTCCTATCTGATAATCCTGACTTGACCCTCCACATCAACCTTACTGACCACCTGCTCAGCGAGCAGAGGACCCCTTTCAGGGTTGTCCTTTCTACTTAGTATTGCAACTTGCTCCTCCAGATCTCTAATGCGAGCTTCCAGAAGGGCAACCTGCTCACATCTGTCACAGCGGTATCCATCCTGGAGCTGTTGCAATTTTGCATACATGTGGCACACTGTGCACTGAGCAAAACCTTCAACCCTGTTAGCACTCATTTCCCAGTTACAATATAAATACTTGTATGAAGTTTAAGATGTTACTTACAGTTTAGAAGACTCCTGTTTTCAACTCCTGTTTTTTTACTCATCCACTTTAGTTAAAAAATCCACTTGGTCTCAGAGGCTACAGGGACGCCTGGTCAGGATCCAGTCGGACAAAGCCACAGTGGTGGCGTATGTCAATTAAGGAGGGACAAGAAGCGTGGCGGCTTCGGGGGTCGCTCACATCCTGAGGTGGGCAGAACGCAGCGTGCCTGCTCTATCGGCCGTCTACATTCCGGGCGTGGAAAACTGGCAGGCGGACTACCTGAGTCAGATGCTGGACCAGGGAGAATGGTCTACACATCCGGATGTTTTCCACCTCATCTGCCAGAAATGGGGCACGCCGAACGTGGATCTCATGGCATCTCGTCTCAACTGGAAGGTAATGAGGTTCGTGGCCAGATCAAGGGACCCCTGGGCGGACGCGACAGACGCATTGGTGGCCCTGTGGAGTCGGTATCGGCTGCTTTATGCTTTCCCTCCTCTGAAGCTTCTTCCTCATCTGCTTTGCAGAGTGAAGGCCGAAGGGATCCCAATGATCATGGTTGCTCCGGATTGACCTCGGCGCCCCTGGTACGCCAACCTAGTGTGTGTGGTGGCAGACGTTCCCTGGCATCTGCCACTGCGGGAGAACCTCCTGTCGCAAGGTCTCATACTTCATCCTGCTTTACGGTCACTGGTTTTACAGGTCACTGGTTTTTAATGGCCTGGCTGTTGAAAGCCAGGTGTTGAGAGACCGAGGCTTGTGAGATTCAGTGATTTCTACCATGTTGAGAGCGTGGAAATCGGCTTTCCAGGAAGGTCTACCATCGCGCATGGAAGGCTTACATATCTCTGTGTGAGGAGATGCGGTGTTTTCTGCGCACCTATTCGGTGTCGAGGGTCCTACTGTTCTTACAGCGTGGGGTGGACCAGAAGCTTGCCTTAAGTACGGTTAAGGAGCAGATATCTGCCCTGGCTGTCTTTTTTCAACGACCCCTGGTGGCTCACTCTCTAGTGAGAATGTTCGTGCAGGGGGGTTCGGCATGTGGCCCCTCCGGTTCGTCCTCCACTTCCCCCATGGGCTTTGAACCTTGTTCTCATGACTCTTCAGAAGCCTCCATTTGAGAACATTATGGAGATTCCCTTGCTGACGTTGTCTCAGAAGGTGGTCTTCTTGGTGGCTATTACATCTGTCATACGTGTTTCTGAGCTGGCGGCCTTGTCCTGCCAGGAGCCGTTTCTGTTTTTTCATAATAAGGTAGTGCTGCGTCCGCAGCCTTCCTTTCTTCCTAAGGTTGTTTAGGCCTTTCATCTCAATGAGGATATTGTCCTCCTGTCCTTGTGTCCTCGCCCGACACTTTCGAGGGAGACTACGTTGCACTCCTTGGACGTTGTTTGGGCTTTGCGGCTGTACCCTTCGTCTATTGCTCCGTTCCGGCCTGGCGGTCTCGTCGTCCACCATTTCTAGGTGGATCAGGCCGATCGTGATCCAGGCTTATGCTCTTAAGGGGCGGGAGCCCCCCCTTTCCTGTCAGGGCGCATTCGACCAGGGGAATAGATGCCTCTTGGGCTTTCCGACACCAAGCGTCCGTTTCCCAGGTGTGTAAGGCGGCAACTTGGACGTCCTTTCACACTTTTACAACGTTTTATAAGGTTGATGTGAGTGCATCTTCAAATGCTTCCTTCGGCCACAAGGTTTTGCAGGCGGCCGTTTGAAGGTTGCAACTCCTCCGTTGAGGAGCTCTGTTTTTTTGTTGGGGTGATGTTTGGTTCTGATGCTGTTCCCACCCCTCGTTTTTTTAACACTGGTTTGGGATGTCCCACTTTGTCAAGAGAGTTGTGTGTCCATCCATGAACGAAAGAGAAAATAGGATTTTTGTATTCACAATCAGACTTGGGGCAGTGGTGAGGACAGAAGGTACTGGGAGGGGGCCCTTTGGGGAGAGGCCATTACCCTCCTCTCTCAGAGTTATCTGCGTCTGAGCAAGCAAGGTCATCTGCCATGTAAGGTTCAAAAATGTTTCATAAAAGAGGTACACACAACCTTTGCTGCTGCCCAGAGGGAAGATAAAACCCTTTTGTGCCAGGTACTGTAGGCTCCTGGAAGTGACAAGTCAAACGATATCGGATAACTGCTGCTCTGCCAGCTGTCTGACTTGATGTTGTTAAATGCTGTGTCCTATGTATACATCACAGTGCCTTGTAGTCAGTATAATCACTGCATTACTCAATCTGGTTCATTTGCAGCTGAAATCCTGTTATCAGCTTCCGCTCAAGCAATTGATAGGGCATCCAACAATGTGTTTTTTTTACCATTGTAATGTATATACAGTATTTGTATTAATTATCATATTGTAGGGTAGCGAATTTTAGGCAATAGCTCTTGGGTAAGACTGTTACCACTATCTTGGATGTAGCAGTTATAGACACCTCAGAAAAAGCCTTCGCCCCACAATCAATCATTACTTTCCAGTATTCCAATGCATGAAATATGTATTATTTTACTGTAAAAAAATATATATATACTGAAACCACGTAATTTTTTTTTTACTGTGTCAATTTGTAGGCTAATTACTCTTAAATATTTTGGACACTGCAACAATCTTTCTAGAATTCAAAATTATTTATGATGAAGTCCGTAGTGTGGTTTTAGGTGAGTTATTACGCATAGAAAAGCACTAAAATCCTGGGGACTGGTTTAAATTTTTGCATTTCAAAATGTATCCAAGTTCTTTTTTTTTTATCATTTGCATTTTAAATATTCTCCCCAGAAAAAGTGGATGGTTCCAATGTTAAAATGGATGTAATAAAAGTGCTGCTTACATCTTGTGAAAAAGCAGAAGCTGCGAACAACATTCTTGACTACAGTATAGATCATCTCATGATGGATTTACTAGCACTTAATTGTACAGATATTAATAGGGGTCTCGTCATTAAGCTATTTGGAGCTTAATTAGAGAGGATCAGGACAGTTCTTAGCTCGCAATACAGCACCTCAGCATAGTAATGCTTATTGATAGGCTAAGCTTGTTGCTACGTAACTACTCTTATGACAAATTATAATAGTACGACTCTAAGCAGCGCACAGCTCAGAGCTTCCATGACAACCGGCTACAGCCATCATGTTCTAGGACCCACAATAAGGTATACTGAAAGTATAGAAAAAAGTATAGAGGAGGAGGAGGTTGGCATACAGAAAAAAGTATGTGCTTCGCATTCTAAACCTTTTTTTTTAGAATAGCTACATATTAGAATTATTTTACGCTTTAAATCATCCACATTGTATAGGAATTGCATGAACAGTAACAGAAAATCGGCTTTGATCCAGCAGAAAGCCTACAGCATACAACATAAAAAACAAAGATGCTATCCCTACTCCTTTGACATAAATGTCCTGCAAGAGATGGATACTTTTCCAAAATCCCCACTGGCAATCAACGCTTGAGGGTTGGGGTCTTTAATTTGTCTTATTCACATCAATGTCTAGGGGGAAGGGGGCATCTTATTCTGTAAATGCAGGGACATTTTTACTCATATTCACCTCTGATACCATGACATTTTTCTACTCCAACTGACCACAGTCCATCCCCTAAAAGATGTGAGGACTGGCAACTTGGCACGTTGAAATATGTCTGTGTCATTTACCGTATTTATCTGTGTATAACGCGCACTTTTTTCCTCTGAAATCAGAGGGTAAAACATGCCTGCGCGTTATACGCCGATATCATGTTCTACCAGCAGGGGGCGAGGATCGGGACATGGCCATGGAACAGCGCTCTCTGCATAGTCTAAAGTTAAAAAAAAAAAGTTACTTGCCAGCCCCTTGTACACTGCTCTTCCTCTGTCAGCCTCATTTTAAAACGAAGCTTGTAAATGTATATATAGCTCCGTTTTTTCAGGCTGCTCTCCTCCTCTGAGTGTAGCTTTGATTGGAGGAGAGCAGTCACATGCCCATCAGGGGAGAGAAGTCATGTGACCAGATCAGTGGAAAAAAAACGGAGCTATTAAGGTAAATGGAAGCTTCGTTTTTGCAATAAGAGACACAGGATTAACAGTGTGGTAGGGGCTGACAGTGATTTTTTACTTAACTATGGAGAATGCTGGCAGCACTGTCCCAGGAGACTGGGGGTCTCCTGGGAGTGCAGGGGGGCTGTGTACTGAATGGGGGGATTGTATAATGGATGGGGGCTGTATACTGGGGAGGGGGGGATGTATAATGGAGGGGGGGCTGTATACTGGATGGGGGGGATGTATCATGTATGGGGGGGATGTATAATGGATGGGGGGGCTGTATAATGGATTGGGGGATGTGTACTGGATGGGTGAGGCTTGTACTGTAAAGGGTGCTGAGAATTTTTTTTTTCCTTAAACTCCCCTCTTAAAGTTGGGGTGCGTGTTATACGCCGGTGCGTGTACGGTAATCGTTAGCCTCTTTGGTAAAATACATATAGTTTGGTTAATTGTGGTACCATCATCCTAGAATTAATTGAATAGAAATAGGGCTTAGGGGATCCCCAGAACCCAACAAAGACCCCAAAAAAATGAGAAAACGGGCAGTAGGACTATTACGGTACAAGATGAGTAGATAGACTCAGAAAGAGCAGATATATTAGAATTTTAGATACATTTATTAACATAGTATCAAAATAAAAACATCAAACAATAAAAAAAAACAACAATACAAATATCGTGACAACCATACGTGCCACTGAAAATGCAATCCATTTGGGGAGATCCCGGAGATGTAGGGGTCACGATAGGGGAGTTCACTAGTTTTGCGACATACGTCGCTTCATCAGAAGAAGTTCTAGGAGCATATATCCCGTCAGCTCAGACACCAGAGCCACCGAGGGGGGTGTCTCCCACAGCAGCCAGGGGGGCGAATGCGGAGATGGACCTATCAACTGTATGGGGTACAGAACAGGAGTAGGGAGGGGGGTCCCAGGACCAAAGTCCCAATGGACACTGGTGCTTCAAAGTACTATTAGTAGTGACATAGGATGCTGGTGAGAGATAAAAAGTATCGGTTGCAGTATTCCCACTATCACCTCACAGGGCAATAGCCAGTAGAAGCTTAAGGCTTGGTAGAACCAGGTATGTCGCAAAACTAGTAGAGACTCCCTTATCGTGACCCCTACATCCACCGGGATCTCCCCAAGGGGATTGCATTTTCGGTGACACGAATGGTTGTCATGATATTTGTATTGTTTTGTTTTATTGTAGTGTATTTTACTTTATTTTTATTATTATCCACTCATTGTTGATTACCATATTATTTCTGGTTGTTGTTATTTATGTATTTTGTTAATATTCAATATCCAATTCAGTTAGTTTTGCATAATATGCAAATTAGGTTAAAAGTGATGAGCTTAGATTTTGCTGAGTTAACATTATGAGAATGTGCTGACTGCAGTTCTAAGTTGCTCCAATAGGGGGTATGTAAAGGTATAACTGTTTAGCTATATATGTTATGTTTAGCTATATATATATATGAGTCAATAGGAGATATCAGGGCCGATGTCCACCTCTCTCTTAGTTGATTTGCTATGCGTAAAGCCCCATATAAACATGACAGTGAACGCTACTAAACCATGCCCACAGATGATGTCAATGATCGACGAAACGCATCTGGGTTGGTTGTAGTAGCTGACAGTAAGGTGACGTCATCACGCAGATCACGATACATGGAAGTGTGTTTGTTTGGTGGTTTGGCCGGACTACGGAGGCACGGAAACATCGCCCTAATATGCTCCTGCTGCACCAACGTGATGTGATGTATTGCCTTTGAATTTTTTATATGTTGTAAGTGCAATTTTAAAGGGGAGAGGTTATAAATAAAAAGTTTGTACGGTATTACACTATTGTGGCTTTTTTACCTCCATATCTGAGCACCAGTCGCTGGATGCGTTTATGTACCCTTTTAAATCTGAAGAAGTGGAAAAGCATTTTTGAGTTCACACAACGCTGTATATACAGTACCTTTTCGTAAGAGCAATTACAACAGGGGTGTATTTAGACCCCAAATTATCTTCACGAGTGGTGGTTCTGGTGGAAGAGGATAAGCATTTCAAGCTGTTGAGATCTCTTTTCTTTGAACACAGACTCTTGTTTCTAACTTGTTATTGATCTTGACCATCTTCACTTTTTCAGATATAGTGTTTATTTATTAGAAAAAAATAAATAAATATAGATAGATAGATACCGTATTTATCGGCGTATACCGCACAATTTTTTGCCCTGAAAATCAGGGCAAAATCGTGGGTGCGCGGCATTTGCCGATACCCGCGCCGAGTTTGAATACTGCGCCGACATATACTGAGCGCAGTACACTCGGGCAGTCTCGGCTCCTTCCGCGCTCATGTCCTGGACGTACAGGACGTCAGCGCGAGAGTTGCCGAGCCTGTCCGACAATACACGAGTGTACTGCGCTCTGTATATGTCGACGCAGTATTCAAACTAGGCACGGGAAACGAGCGGGGAGGATGCTAGGACGCCGCAGAAGGACGCCGGACCCGACGAAGAGGACACCCGAAGCCGCAGACGGACCCGACGAAGAGGACACCCGAAGCCGCAGACGGACGCCGGACCCGACGAGGCCGCCGATGGACGCCGCGCAAGACACCAAAACTGTAAGTACAAAAATAACTTTTTTTCCACAGGATTCGGGCAATTTTAGGGGTGCGCGGTATACGCGGGAGCGCGTTATACCGTGATAAATACGGTATATGTTTTTAGGTAGCGTCGCCTTGATATGTAATGTTTTGTTAATGCATTGTATGTTGCATTGCTATTAATTTGCCTATGGGATAAGGTGGCAGCTTTTTACCATCACTGTTTTTTTATATTGTCCTAGAGGGAGGCGATTATAGTCACTCTGTGTATTTTCATTTAGTTTCTCTCCTCTCTTTCACAAGCGCTTTGATTTTAGGAAGGGCTAGTTGTTTTGTTTGCATATTATTTTTTTTTTTTTTATCAATAACAGTTTTATTCAGAAGTTTTCAATACACGTATACATGCAGGACCACACACGTAAGCAACATCTAGCGAGGTGGTCAGTTACATATATGACATTCTGCATAGCTCTATCTGACCAGTTATGTGTCCTCTTCACAAAGTAGCGAATAGTTCGTACTGAGCCTTAGCTACATAAACCGGTTAAGTGCAAGGTGCGAGATAAACATTTCAGTGCAACATTGTACTAGTGCATATTATTTTTTTAATGTTTATGTTGTTTGATGTTTTTATTTTGATACTATGTTAATAATTTAAAATTATAATATTCCTGCTCTTTCTGAGTCTACTCATCTTGTACCGCCAATAGTCCTACTGCCCGTTTTCTCAATTTTTTGGGGGGGGTCTTTGTTGGGTTCTGGGGTCTCCTAAGCCCTATTGATATTCAGTGTCATTTAAGATTTCAGATTTTGTGCATAGTTGTGAGGGGGCAATAAGCTATGTTAGATTCAAATTGCAGTTTATAGAATCCTCTCCAACAAAAAATGTAGAAAGGTGTAAATCATGAAGTACTGTTCACAGAGTTACACAAGTGAATCCACTGACATTCTCTTAAATGTTTTTCCAAGGGCAGGAAGATTGTAGCTACAGTTGTGTCCAGGGTGAGATCCAGATAGTATTGGGAAGCATAAGTGCAAAAGCCAACCAACCAATGCACTAGAGCAGTGATGGCAAACCTTGGCACCCCAGATGTTTTGGAACTACATTTCCCATGATGCTCATGCACTCAGCAGTGGAGATGAGCATCATGGGAAATGTAGTTTGAAAACATCTGGTGTGCCAAGGTTCGCCATCACTGCACTAGAGCATAGGTGCCTAACCTAGATTTAAAAAGGGAACAAAGTCTTTACCAAGTAACTATAGACCTGTTAGTTTACCTTCTATAGTTGGGAAGATACTGGAGAGATTAATAAAAGACCACATAGATAAGTTCTTGCTGAAAAAAAAATATTTAAGCAACAGACAGCATGGATTCATGGACGTGGACGTGGTATACCTGGATTTTGCAAAAGCATTCGATACAGTTCCGCACACACAGCTCATGTGTAAGGTAAAGTCTACAGGCTTGGAAATATTGTGTGTAAATGGATAGAAAACTGGATAAAAGACAGAATTCAGAGTAGCGGTTAATGATTCTTACTCTGAATGGTCTAAGGTTATCAGCGGTGTACCCCAAGGTTCAGTGTTGGGACCCTTACTTTTTAATATCTTTATAAATGATATTGGGTCTGAGATCAAAAGTAACATTTCTGCCTTTGCAGATGACACCAAGCTATGCAGTGGAATAACGTCCTTGCAGGATGTTGCCAATTTACAAGCCGACCTCAATGCTCTGTCTAATTGGGCGACTAAGTGGCAGATGAGGTTTAATGTTGATAAATGTAAAGTTATGCACTTGGGGGCTAAGAATATGCATGCATCATACATACTAGGGGGAGAACAACTGGGAGAATCTTTAGTGGAGAAGGATCAGGGGGTTTTAATCATGTCTACCCTGCTGGGAAGTTGGTTTATGTGTTCCGGGCTTTCCTCTTCCTCCTAGGTCCAGGGGAGGCCTGGGACATGCATGTCCAGTATGAGGACATGGGGAGGTGGGAGATCCGCTATGTTCCCTATGCAATGGGAACCCAGAAGCACTCCACTCTGAAAACTTCAAGGTTCAGAGTTGTCAAGCCCTACTTACTATGACCTGGTTCACAGCCAATCAAACACAGTCCCTGTTCCATTTGCTTAATGAGAGCACAGGATCTCTTTAAAAAGAGGACCTGCCATCTGACTAGGCTATCATATAAGGGGGCTTGTCAGTAAAATAAAAGTTTGATAAGCAACATCCTCCAAAAATATCAATGCAGACGCACATTGGTCATGGACGCATATAAAAACAAGAATTGTGCAACACATTTCAGGGGCTCATGCAATTTTTACCACTTCAATACTGGGCACTTTTACTCCCCTTCCTGCCTAGGCCAATTTTCAGTACTGTCACATTTAGAATGACAATTGCAATGCTATACCCAAACTAAATTATAATTGTATTTTTTTTAAACAGATTGAGCTTTCTTTTGGGAAGTATTTAATTTTTTTTTTTTAATAAACATTTTATTGAAAGTTTTTCGAATATAATTACAGTATAATCCGAGACATATATATGTCATTCATTTTCCAAATAAAGTCTTAACAGGATCTTATGTTAACAATTGATCATAAATAATATGTCATACAAGACAAAATAACGACATTGTTGTTTATAAATGGGTCAGATCCTGCGAACAAGTATCAAAGTGCAAACAATAAATTCCACGTTAACAGAAGAAAATGAAGCATTATAGCTCTCCGCTAAACCTTTGTGACAGCGGCCCCCTTCCGCCCTACCCACCCCTTAACGGGGACATTCTGTGGGCAGCGTCGAGAGGGGAAGGGCAAAAGTCGGAGCAAAATAGGCTTAACTTCCAGTGTTCAAAAAGGGCAGTAAAAGTAACAGCAGGGGTTTGGCATATCAGAGATGTATCTCACCCCCTTTTCCCCTTTATTATCTTTTGAGAAGAGCCAAGTCAGACTCTATGTTCAAAGGAAGTGTGTGGGCCTATGTGTGTGGGGGGGGGGGGGGGGGGGTTGAGGCCAGATGGAAAAGAAAAAAAAAAAGTGAGAAAGTACCTAACTATTAGGTTTTTGGGTGAGTATAACTCCAGATGTTATGTTAGAATTTCTCCGGGTATCAGATGGTATTTGTGTAGGGGGGTTTCTATACAATGACCAGCATGACCATGTATGTCTGTATTTCTCGTGCATGTCCTTAGCTTGGTGAATAAGGCGCTCCATTTCCTCCACCCTGTCAACACGTGCATGCCAATCATCAATTGTTGGAATAGTTTTGGATTTCCAGTATACAGGGATGCATTGGGTAGCTGCATTGACAAGGTGGAGTGTTAGGGATCTCCGGTATTGCGATCTTGGAATGGGAGTGTGATGTAGCAGGAATTGCGCTGGGGTAAGGCTTATCGGTATTGTTGTTATTTGTACAATACGATCATGTACCTCTTTCCAGAACCGGACTAGTAGCGGGCAGTCCCACCAGATATGTAAAAGTGAGCCATCCGCTCCATCACACCTCCAGCAAGACGGGGAAACCGCTGGAAAAATTTTATGGAGTTTTTCCGGTGTTCGGTACCACCTAGTACAGAGCTTGTATCGATTTTCTTGTGCTGAAACATTAATGGATCCTCTGTGTGTGTGATCCCATATAATGTCCCAATCCTCGTCAGATAAGGACATGGAAAGGTCCCTGTCCCAAGCTGAACGAGTGTTTGAGGAAGGAGTTGGATCTGGCATCAGTAGTGAGTGTAGAGTAGAAATCAAATGGTGTTTAGGTTCTCCCGCTATACATATTTGTTCTAAGGGGGAGAGGTCTCTGCACCATTTCCATTGTGTCTGGGTGGGACCTAGAAAATGTTTGATTTGGAGATATTTGAATACGGACATGTTCACTTGAGGAAGCGCTTTAGTTAGCTCTGGATAGGTTAATAAGTTACCATTGTGGAAAAGTTGGTGAGCTCTAATGGCCTGAGAATTAGGGTCTATAACTGGGTATTTATAGGATATATTTGGTGAAAAGTCAGGATTATGAGATAGAGGTGTCAGCGGGCCCGGGGAGGGAGTTATTTTCAGAGATCGGCATATCACTTTGAAATTTTGGAGCGTTGGACCTATTAAAGGGTGGTTCAGGCAATCTGTAGGAATCGAGCGATGTTCTATCCATGGCAGATGGGTGATGGGGAAGGAGAGGAATGTGTTTTCCAGGGCAACCCAGTCCTTGTTTCCAGTGTGGAGATGCCAATCTACGAGCCTAGTGAGTAGACACGCTTTGTGGTATAGGGTTAGATCGGGAATACCCAGGCCCCCCCTGTGTTTTGGCTGAATCAGTTTGGCCCAGCTCAGTCTGGGAGCTTGGCCTGCCCATAGGAATGTTCTACAGTGTTTTTTAAAAGTTGCAAAAAAGGTCTGTGGGATCATGATCGGGACCGCCTGGAGAAGGTATAAGATCCTCGGGAGGATATTCATTTTAAGGATTGCTGTTCTACCAAACCACGAGAATCTGCCATTGTTCCAATCCGATAAGTCTGATTTGATTGTTGCAAGGCTTGGTAGAAAATTTAGTGCAAATAGCTTACTCAGTTCTTTAGGGATCTTAATGCCCAAGTATGTAATATAGTTAGACTCCCATTTGAAGGGAAAGTTTTGTTTACATAACTCAACTACATGGTTTGGCAGAGAGATATTTAAAGCTATCGATTTTTCAAAATTAATTTGTAGGTTGGACAAAGTGTTATACAATTTGAAGTCTTTTAAGAGATTGGGAATTGTGGTTATCGGGTCCGAAAGGAACAGCAACACATCATCAGCGTAAGCTGCTGTCTTGTAATGCTTTCCCCGAATCTCGACTCCCTTGATGGCATCGTTCTCCCGAAGCTTTCTGAGAAAGGGTTCCATCGTGAGAATAAAAATGAGGGGGGATAAGGGACAGCCCTGACGGGTTCCATTAGTTATAGAGAAGGCGCTCGATAGGTGGCCATTGACCCTCACCCGCGCAGTGGGACCAGTGTACAGCAATTGGATCATTTGGGTAAGGCGTGATGGTAAGCCCATCTTAGTCAGAACCGCTTGCATGAAATCCCAGGCCACTCTATCGAACGCCTTCTCAGCGTCTAGTGACAGAAAAAAAAAACGCTTTTTTTGGAGGAGGAAAGCCAGTGATGTATATCAAGAGCTTTAATAGTATTGTCCCTGGCTTCCCTTCCAGGGACAAACCCAACCTGATCAGTTGAAATGAGTTTGGGGAGTAATGGGAGAATACGGTTGGAAAGTATTTTGGCGTATAACTTGACGTCAACATTCAATAGCGATATCGGTCTATAGTTGGAGATAAGTGTAGCATCTTTGCCTGGTTTGGGAATCAGAGATATATGAGCCTCTAAAAAGTCTTTTGAGCGTGAAGGGGAGTCCAAAAGGGTGTTAAATGTTGACAGAAAATTGGGGATTAGTATATCGGAAAAGGTCTTGTAATAACCTACTGGCAGGCCGTCTGGACCGGGACTCTTCCCTGGTTTAAGTTGGCTTAGTGCTAAAGTGATTTCTTCAGTGGTGATTTGGGAGCCTAGGTCTGCTATGTCTTCGGGGGTGGTGTACGTTGGACAAAATTCAGATAAAAATTCCTCTAACAAAGTCTTCCTATCAGGAGCTTCTACCTGCCGACGGGATTTCTGCAAGTTGTATAGCCCAGAAAAGTATTTTACGAATTGATCTGCAATTCCACTATTAGTAACAATGGATTCCCCGGAACTGGTGGTTATATTATTGATGGTATAGGATGCCTTTTTTTTTTGTAAAGCCGCAGCTAAAAGTTTGCCAGACTTGTTCCCGTGTTCATAGTACAGTTTGCTTGTAAGTGTGTGTTTACGGGCAAGTCTTCTCTTGACTTCCTCAAGGAGTTCTTCTCGGGCTTTTACTAGCTCATCATGTGTTTGGGTAGCTAATGTTTGTTTGTGTGTAAGTTCCAGGGCCTTAACTTTGTCTGATAGCTCTAAAATACGTGCTTTCCGCAGCTTGGCTCGCTTGGCCATTATTGAAATGAATTGACCTCGAACAACACATTTGTGAGCGGCCCAGACCAATGGAGCAGGAGTGTCATCTGTTATGTTTTCAGAAAAGTAATCTGAAAGGACCTTGGATATATCAGAAGTGTAATTGTCTAGCAAAATGGAGTCATCCAGTCTCCAAATGGGTGATCTGGGACGACTTGTTGGGATCGAGAGCAGAATAGTAATCGGGTGATGGTCTGACAACAGCATTGGGTCAATAGTAGCGTTGACTAGGGAAGTGAGGTCGTTTTGTGTGAGGAAGAAGTGGTCTATCCGTGAATATTTTTTATGAAGTGGTGAAAAATAGGTAAAATCTTTCACATTTGGATAAAGGGTTCTCCAAGTGTCATGTAGGGACAGGGTAGAGAGGGTGGATTTGATAGCTTTCAGAGCACTAAATTTTAAACAGGTGGAGCCATTGGATGTATCAAGATCTGGTTGTAAGGGAACGTTAAAATCCCCACCTAAAATAAGGGTACCCCTTTGAAAGGATGTTAGTTGATAGAGGGTTGAGCGGAAAAAGGATACTTGTTTTGTATTGGGAGCATATATATTGGCTATCGTGTACGCCACATTATGTATGGTACCACGTAGGAATATATATCTTCCCAAAGGGTCCCTCTGAATTTCTGAGACTTGAAAAGGACAATGTCGAGAAATTAAAACAGAGACTCCTTTAGATTTCGCCTCACTATTGGGAGCATGGAACACTAGCGGGAAGTTCCTATCAGTCAATTTGGGGATTACATCCGTTTGAAAATGTGTCTCTTGGATACAAGCTATGTGTACTTTTTCTTTTTGAAGTGAGAAAAGTAAGCGAGAACGTTTCTCGGGAGTATTCAATCCCCTAATGTTTAGGGAATATAATTTAATGTGGCTTAAAGGTCCCCCCTTCTGTAAAGTGGGTGAGGGAGATGTTACCAGATTCATGTCTGTGAAGCAATAATCCGGTAGAGAGAGGGCAGAAGATGTGTTAGGAAAAGGGCTAAGATAGGAAAAATATAGGCCTCAGGGGTAGTTAGCAAAATAGAGGGTAGTGTTGTTAAAGGCAGACCAAACGGCCTGTAGTTTGTAGTTACCGATTAAGTGGTGGAGGATATTCCACTCACTTTCTATTTACAGAGGACAATCGGAAAGGTACAGTGGGCACCAGACCCCCAGGACCCTACCTAGAGCCTGGAAGCCCCAGTACACCACTGTTGTGGGGTTGACCAAAGCCAACACAGGAAGAAAAGATTTTGTTAATAGAGTTTTATCTATAAGTCTATAACTAGATTTCTTAACAGTATAAGTAAATGTAACCAATATTTGCCAAATCACCCCAAAATAGATTCAGACTGAGAGAAGACAGGGTGCATATTAAGGTTGCAACAGGTGCCGATTTTGTTGGTTGACCTAAAGTGGATCATGAGAACTGGTTAGTTTAGAATATTAAAGGATCTCTCAGTGTGAATCTTACATTTCTGTCAAATAAAACTTATTACTTCTTACTGTATAATAAAGTAGAATAAAGACAAACTGTTCAACTTTTTGGAAAGCAATGTATAATCACTATTAAAGTTGTTATTATACCATTTCTACTGAGCCTTTACCAGTAATGCTAGGCAGCCACCCATACAGGAAGAGTAACAGTAGCACGGGTGAACTGTCAAACAAGACCGGCCAAGGCCATTTACCTGCTACCGTAAGTATTCATGGAAGTCGAGGTCCCTTCAGAGTTCTAAAGGGGAAGGGAGAGGTTAGAGAGACAATGGTGTTAAATAGTCACAAGTGTGAGGACAAAACTATGGTGAGCATAAGGTTTGGACTAAAGTGATGTGATAGAGTCATACTATCCAGTTGAAATGATGATCGGAGAGTTTTCAGGTAACTCCAGTTTCTGAGAACCGAATCCAGGGTTATCGGTTTCTGTGATCGTCAATCGTTTAATGGTGGAGTATTGCCAGGTTTGGACAGGGGAAAATGGATATTCCTTAATATAGGGTTAAAGTTTTTCTTTGGTGTTTATAGAACAGTTTCTGAGGACAGAATGTTTTTGCTTTTTTTTTTTTTTTTTCCCATAGAGGGAAGTCTATGTGGTCGAGCTGAAGGACATCAGTCGGTGATGGCACAGTTATGGAAGACAATTAGCTTTGTGTCCTGAGGGTGAGAGGGGAAAGTAGTTCTCTGTCTTCGGGACTTAGAAGAGAGTTATTCTGTGTCAAGCCGTTCATTTATTGTGATCTCTTCTGGCCTCCGGTGGGGTCATGTGGTCTTGCTCTCTTCTTGCCCCAGGGGAGTCCTGGGGGGGTCTTGAGTTGGAGGGGGATCTCATCCTGCGAAACCTGGTAGCTTGGGTTTCCATGGGTGTCTCAGGGGGTTTCCCCCTTCTCCCAACTGACCGGCGGTAGGGTGCATACCAGTCAGGTACTGAGATTGGAGGCAACCCAAGTGTTTCGCAAAATCTGGGCAGGTCTTCTGGCACTCTCAAAGATGCATTGCGACCTTGGTTGGAAGCTGACAGACAGAAGGGGAATTTCCATTTATACCTAATGTCTCTTGACCGCAAGGCTTCCAACAATGGCTTAAGATCACGCCTATGTTGTAGGGTGATTCCTGAAAGATCTTGGTACAGTTGAACCGGGGTTTCACCGCAATGCAATCTCTGTCCCCTAGCTTTGCTCAGAATTTCTTCTTTTAGTTTGAAATCTGTCATACAACATATTATGTCCCTAGGGGGATCTGTATCTCTTCCCCTCGGGCGCAGGGCACGGTGTATTCTCTCAAAATCGATAAAGGTTTGAAGGGGTTTACCTATAATAGAGTTGAACAGGGTAGTAACTTCTCTTTGGATCTGATCGCCCTCCACTACCTCAGGTAATCCCCTCACGCGGAGATTCCGGCGTCGGCCTCTGTTGTCTAAATCTTCTAGCTGTCGGTTGACTTCCCTCAGCTGGAGGGTATGATCATCTATCTTTCTGGTAGATTTTTGAAGAACTACTTCATGTTCATCCGTTATCTGTTCAGTGGCTGACACCCTGTCAGAGAGGGAGCGCAGGTCTATGCGGAGTTCAGCTATTGCTGCAGCAAGAGTGTCCTTGATGTCTGCCGCCACTGCTCTTAAGTCCAATATATTAATCTGTGGTAATCCAGTATTCCCGGTGTCCGCCATACCCCTAATCATTTGAGGGGGTATCTCTGGTCCCGGGGCCGTCAATACAATATCTGTGGGTGTTTGTGAGGAGGCTTGGAGTATGCTCTGGGTAGAGCCCCGGAGGGTGGGTGCCATGTTCCCTCGGGGAGTGTGGGGTTGGTCCATGGTATTATGCCCTGCTACTCCGGTATTTTCTCTGGGAGACCGGGAACGAGAAGCCGAGGAACGGCGGGATGAAGTTCCCATACTAACCGACCCCTGAGCAAGAATATTTTAGATCAATTAGTCAGAAGTGATGAAGTAAACTTCTGGGTGGGTCAATATGGCTGCCGAGCCGGAGGTCTGATAGATTTTGTGGGACTTTTCGCGGTTCAAACCGGGTATAACGTGGAGCGGTAAAGGTATTTCCAGGCCGTTCGGTTGTTACAAAATATGTTGGGTTGTTGGGGGAGCTCCGAGAAAGCAGGAACAGGGGGCCTAAAGATGCTTCTGGGGGGACCAATATGGCCGCTGATACAGGGTAAGTGTCGGTTTGTGGTCCACCAGGCAGTTCTTCCAAGGGGCTGTGTATTCCTGTGGTGTCCCCAGGCCGCCCGGTCCCCAATTCAAGAAATAGTGGGGTGTTAATAAGCAGAGGGAGACTAAAGTGGTCGGTGGGAGCCTCACAGAGGATATCAATGTGGCTGCCGACACTGGGTATGGGCCTGGGTCGCGGCCCTTCAGAAAGGCATTACCTGGTGTGGGGTACCCCTGTGGTGTCCTCAGGCCGACTGGTCCCCAGTCCAGGAGGTGGAGGAATGTTAAGGCGCAGGGGGGGGCCAAGATGGCCGCCGACTCCGGGTGAGGGCCGGGTCTGCGGTTTTCCAGTCAAAAATGAGGGGTGCAGTGTGCTCCGGTGGCGTCCCCCAGTCGCCCGGTCCCCGGTCCTGGCGGGAGTGGAGTGAAGAGGAGCAGGAGGGACCAAGTGTAACCCCAGGGAACCGTACCTTGGAGGACAAAGATGGCCACCGACTCCGTGTGAGGGCCGGGTTCGCGGCCTTTCAGACAATGCCTGAGGGATGTGGTGTGGTCCTATGACGAACCCAAGCTGTCCGGTCCCCGGTCCAGGCAGAGGTGAGGTGTTGTGGGATACGGGGGGGTCAGATATGACCGTAGGGAGCTGTCCCCTGGAGGACCAAGATGGCCGCCGACTCCTGGTGAGGGCTGGGTCCGCGGCCTTTCAAGCAAAGTTTTAAAGGGTGCAGTGTGCTCCGGTGGCTAACCCACACTGTCCGGTCCCCGGTCCAGGCAGAGGTGAGGTGTTGAGAAGCACGGGGGGTCAGATATGACCGTAGGAAGCCGTCTCTCAGGAGGGCCAAGATGGCCGCCGACTCCGGGTGAGGGCTGGGTCCGCGGCCTTTCAAACAAAGTTTTAAAGGGTGCAGTGTGCTCCGGTGGCTTACCCACACTGTCCGGTCCCCGGTCCAGGCAGAGGTGAGGTGTTGAGAAGCACGGGGGGTCAGATATGACCGTAGGAAGCAGTCTCTCAGGAGGGCCAAGATGGCCGCCGACTCCGGGTGAGGGCCGTGTCCACGGCCTTTCAGTCCGACTTTGAGGGGTGTAGTGTACTCCGGTGGCGTCCCCGAGCTGTCCGGTCCCCGGTCCAGGCAGAGGTGGGGTGTTGAGGAGTGCAGGGGGTCAGATATGACCGTATGGAGCCGTCCCCGGGATGACCAAAATGGCCGCCGTTCCACAACTAGGCCGAAGCCGCGGTCTTTCCTTGTTCACTTCCCCCGGTCCGGGATTTCCGTTTGCGGCGGTCTCGGACAGCGTTTTTTTTTGCTGCTGGTCTTCAAATTGTAGGCAGGAAGGGTCTCACATTCTAAGCCAGGTAATTTCCTGTTGAAAAAGTGAAGTTGTCTGTCACGTAAGCTGGTGTGCTGTTCTGAGGTGACAGGAGCTCTGAAACTAAGCGTCCATCTTCCCTGCTAGCCAGGCCACGCCCCAAGTATTTAATCACCACTGAGTTTTTTTTTATTTTTTGCTAAACAAAATTTTGAAAAAACAAATATTTTTTTTTCTTCATTTCAGCTATAGAATTTTGTAAATAATTGTTTTCCTTCACTGAAGTGCTGTGATGAGGCAGCACTGATGGGCACTGATAGGTGACACCGACAGGAGGCAATGCTGATGGGACTGCACTGATAATCATTGCACTGATATCAGCACAGACCCCCCCCAATCAGTAAAGCCGCTTATTGGCTCTCCCGTACTCACACACTTTCAGTGTGAGTAGAGTAATGTCGATAAACAGCACTTCTTATTTACACTAACTGGACACAGCTGATCACATGGTAAAGAGCCTACACCATAGGCTCATTACCATGATCAGAGATTCGGTGTGTCCGAGCGACGCACAACCGATTGCCATGCTGCATGCCCCCAGGCCTGTTGTGAAGGACGTCATATGATGTCCAGTCACAACAATTAAACCACTGCCCAGGCGTCCTTTTGCTATAGGCCGGGCAGGATGTGGTTAAGATTTTGATATACAGTGGAACCTTGAATTACGAGCATAATCCATTCCAGGAGAATGCTCGTAATCCAAAGTACTCGCATATCAAAGCGAGTTTCCCCATTGAAGTCAATGGAAACTAAAATAATTTGTTCCGCATTGACTTCAATGGCATGCAATACCGCCTGTGGCCAGAGGCAGGGGGCGCCGGAGAGCCTCGGAAGCACCCGGGAAGGGCTGAGGACACCTCGACTGAACTCGGAAAGGGTCGGGGACGGAGTATTTCTGAGATTTTCCAAGCATTTCCGAACAGCGCCTCAGGCCAAACGCGGTATTGCACACCGCTTCGGCTTAAATCCTGCTGGTTTTACGAGGCAACATGCACAAACCGAGTCAGGATTTTTTTTAAATACAGTGCTCGTATTGCGAAACGCTCGTTAAGCGCGTTACTCACAATCAGAGGTTCGACTGTATTTGACATTTAAGGGACACATTATTATATCTTTTTTTATTTTACAAAAAAGGGGATTATGTAGTGTTTGTGTGCACTAAAATGAATTTGAGTTGATTTTTTTTACTGAAAATATATATTTCATAGAAAATATGGTAAACATTGAGCAAATTAAGAAAAATGCAATTACAGTACCAATATTGAATTTTTTAGGCCCTCTGCTTTTGGAAAATATCTGTTTTGGGAACACAGAGGGGCGGTACCTGTGTCCTGTCAGATTTTACTGGCAAGTCAAAAATCCTATTTTCTTAGTTGTATACTACAGGACACAGGATATTTAGTCTTTACCATGGAACACACAAAAGCTGTCCAACCAAGGGCTATGCGCCACAGCAAGCAACAAGTCCATGTAACAAATTCGATTAGAAAGATCTCAAAAGAGAGAAGTATGTAGAACAGTACCCCTAAAACTGATATCAGAGGAGGCCTGAATATATAAATGTCCATTTGTGGTTCAATAAAAATCATTCAAGGAGCATAATATGACCAACACATCCCAAATAAAATGGTGGCCTACACATTCCTGCAGGTATTTTGTATCCTCAGGACCGCAAATTCTTTAGGAAAAAAAGTCAATCCATTTATAGAAAGGAAAAAACACAAAATATTACATACAAATTAACAAAATAGTCAATATAATTAATTTGGCTAAAATTGGGGATGATTACCCCAAGACATCATTATAGAGTATATTTTTTTTAGTGGTCTCAACATCCTCTGTCTAGATCTATTAGAACCCTCAGAATGGCAATCTGCATACAAGAGGCTGTAGCCGAGAGGTAGAAACTCCCAGTGGAGATACATTTCCTTGGGATTTTCTGCAGCAGGACATCAGGAAGGAAGGATAATGTCCTGGTTGAGGTGGAAGGAGAACATTACCAGGACAAACCTACCTTTGTGTAACACTATTGTATGTATTGTGAGTGTGTGTGTGTGTGTGTGTGTGTGTGTGTGTGTGTGTGTGTGTGTGTGTATATATATATATATATATATATATATATATATATATATAGTTTGTCTATGTGCACTCACAATACACCCAACACTCAGGTCCTTGGTACACAAGTGCTGTTAGTGTACGTGGACTGTGAGCGCCCGAGTGCTCTGTGTGCACGAGTGTTTAGTTGAGTACCTGTGTATTGTTGACTACAAGTGTCAGAAAGCTAGTTCATTTGGACAGAGTATAACACCCAATCCCCATTAAATTAGTAGTTATGATGCCCAGCAGGTGTGGAGACGCGACTCGGTGTACATCTTGTGGCATGTATTCTTTCTTTGATCATCTGATGCAGTGGCGGTGCGTCCATAGAGGGCGCTGGAGCGCCGCTCCATCTCGCACCGCCACTGTATACAATACATAGATTCATGCATTGCATCAATCTATGTATTGCCGATGCCGCCGACTATTCAGATGGACAGTCCCCTGGCGAGCGCCAGCCATCAGAATAACGACAGCTGGTTGGCTGTGGAAGTGCCTATCAGAGCCAACGGCTCTGATAGGCTTTCCGATTGCTTGTTATCCTGCTGGACATCATATGACACCCAGTGAGGATAACTGAACCACTTTTCTGGCCGCCATTCTGCTATAGGCCGAGTGGGAAGTGGTTAATGGGTGTGTTTAAAAAAAAAAAGACACAAGAAGCAAGAATGGTTTGTGTGTTATCAGTCTAAGCACAAGGGGGAAGATTTACTAAGGCTGGGTTCACACTAGAACACACAGCGGCTCAGAGTCCGGTGCGCTTCCACTCACCATTTCAGGTCAGATGAATTTTGGGCTGAATTCGCACCTGAAACAGACCAAACGATGCACAGGACTCCCAGGCAATTCGCACCGGAGCCGTTGCAGAGTGAAAACTGACTTCATTGAGAGCCAATCACAATCTCCTGCTATGGGAATTGGATGTGGTCTCTCTGCGCCTGGTTCTTGGCAGGCACCCAACTGAAAGCTCCCGAAACGCTCCTTGTGATCGGGGATTTTTGAGGTTAAGTTGGGAAATTTCTACGTTTACCAACAGACATCCTTATATGTTTTATGTAGAACTGATACCACAGCGTTTTACATGGAACACAGAACCACTCATATCAGTCTCACACTAAAAGCTCACAATTCAACGTCTATACCACAATAACACAAGGCCAATAGGAACAGAAGCCAATTAACTTGCCAGTTTGGCTTGTGGAAAGCGGCCAGAAATCCTTTAGGAAACCCGCACAAACAAAACATACCTTTTATGCAGATGGTGTAACTTCTGCCAAAATTTAAAACAGCTTACCATCTTGCAAAGTCATGAAAATTGAAATGTTAGGCTGCCAGTTAAATAGGGTTTGTCAGATAAAAATAAAGAAACTAGCACAAGGTGCCAGATTAACACCAATAACTGAGTGGTATCTGAAAGTGTGCGCTAATTTTGATCAATGTTCTTTTTCATATCTCACTATTTTTATTCTATGCTTCAAAATATATGTAACTTATGAAATATGCTTAACAAAACTTCTCTTTAATGCCTGTTTAGATAATTTCAAATAGGACTAAGCAGTGACCTTGACATTTAGGAAATTGTAGGTTTTTCTCCAATTTTCATCTCCATATAGTGGATGATTTTTTTTATATACAAGTAATGATGGTCATCAGCGACTTCTAGTGGGATTGTGATCCGACGATAACTGACACTGGGTGGGGACTGACTTACATGGACATCAGTGACACCAATAAAGTGATAATACCATACACTGGTACTGTACTGATGACCCTGCCTGGGAAGGTGATATAAGTGTGTGCCCAACAAGTGTTAATGTGTGTAAGGCGTGGTGCTTTTTACTAAAAAAAAAACTGTTCATTTCTTCTACCGGCTTTACAGAGAGAAGAAAAGGGGCACTGGGCTGTGATTGGACACAGCCGATCAGGTCCCAACCAATGATTCATGACAGGGACCCGTTTCTGACAAAATCCAGTTGTGTCCAATCACAGCGAGAGTCCGTGGGCAGGGGGACGCACACCCTTAACCTGGAAATGGGCAGCAACGTACAGGTATATCACTGTGCCTGTAGGAGCTGCCAATCCGCAGTACAATGTGGGCGGGCGATTCTAGAGAGGTTAAACCTGGCAAAGATTATTTGAAATATTCTACAAATGTCTTAACCTCATTTATAAATGATGTTCACCAAAAAGCACACTTCTTGCAAGATTTGGGATTCTAAGCGTCCCCAGTATCTTTCTGGAATGACTACATGGCACCTCAGCTAGGTGCGGTGGACGGAACCACAGTGTAAGGTAAATATATTTTCTAACTTTTCTAAACAGCTGCCATATACTATTTGTACATGGGGGGGGGGGGGGGGGGGGGGGATTCTGGATATAAGTGGACCTTGCATTTTATGCAAAGCCGACTTTAAGATGGGTCTTAGCAAAGAGAAATTTGAGTTAGAAAAAATTATTCAAATCACATTTTATGAAAAAAAAAACATACATTTTATTGGACAACTGCAAGCACCTCCAACCACAATTGGTTACGGTTACAACACTGGGTATTTTCACATCTAATTATTGCAAAGGCTTGTGATTAAACCGCAATGGATAAATCAAAAAACAAAGTGGCACCATAATTTGTAAAACCAGAAAAAAATTTACATTCAATCCACAGACTTTAAAAAAAAAAAGTAAAGAAAAAAAAAAAGTTAAATAGATCTCTGCATACATTCTAAAATCTGCATCACCTCTAACATCATTTAATTCTATTTGCCATTGTAAAGGGAGCAAAACAAACTAAATGTTTAAAAAGGAAAACAAATTACTAAGTAGTTAGTTTATCGAAAATACATGTAACCAGTGCATTTCTTTTAAAAAAATAATGCTGAATTATATGTACACCTAAGCAGTTGTGAAATGGGCTATTTAACGGTCAGAATATTACAACGAGTAAAGAGCTACTATGCCCACTGCACTACAGATCGAAGCATAATGTTGGTTTTAAAATCTTTATTAAGTTATTTTGCATATGTGCAAAAATATAATAAAATGTTACCTTGGACATTACACACAATATATCCCCAGTGGCAATTTCCATAGCTAATGCAACATACAACATTAATAGACCCTTATGAGAATACTACCTATTGTAAGAAATCAGCCTAATAAAAGGCCAAATTTTCTGACATTGAATAAATATTTGCTTCTTGGGATAACAACGAAAATAGTCTGTTGTACTCAGCTGATGTTAAATAGGACAGAACACTTCATATTTGTCTAAAGACAGAAAGGTATTGAAAAAGTGATGCTCCAGTGTTCGGGCTTTTCTTTCCTGGAACTATCTTTTTACGATAACTCCTGTGCTTTATCTCAGATGGGGCAAGTTCATTCGGCATACAATGCGACTGGTCTCTTGCGAGTGTGCAGAATTCAATGTGTTTTGCAAAGAGGAGGTAGCTGAAAGTATGCAGAGATGAGCTTGGCCTCACCTAAACATATGAAATGTTGCAGCAATTTGAATTATGAATGTTGTCATGTGCATACACCAGTTTAGACTATAAAGAGTTCAAATTCCCCTAAAGTGCCATTTTGGGGAAATTGCTTTAAAAAAAGAAGAAGAGCAGCTTTAGTTACCGAAACCAAGAAAATGACCACGCATCTCCGGAAAACCCAGCTGTAATTCACTACATGCAGAAAGTTCACTAAAAATGAAGTGGAGGAGATCAATCTGCATTGGATTTGCAATCCCCTTTACTGGTAAGTAACCTTCTCAGTGCTAGGTGGGCAACAGACATATTGCAGCCTAGTCCAGCACTGCAAGGTTGTCAATGAAAAGAAACATTTACAAAGTGAATGTACATACACTATAGTACAAGAATGAGAATCCCTCAGTTAAAGTAAAAATGTTACAGTACCCATGCATTAGGCCTGTTAAGTCATTTCAAAAGCTTGAATTTACCCAACATCTGCTAAAACTTATCTTCATAAATAGTTACAAAATCTGGCAGACACATGGAAAAATTGACTTCTTGTTCAAAAATTGGACATCTGAATGCCACGTAACATGAAAAACAAGACCAGATTAGGCTTTTTTTTTCTTTTGTTTTTTCTCATTTTTCTCCCACGTCCCGGGCCCCAGAAAAAGTGGGTCGGTAAAGCTTAGAGCTGAAGACACAGAGGCTAATCTTTCCATTGACCACAGCGCACACCAAGCAAAGGAAAACAAAACAAGGTACTCCTAAAAGAAAAGTTGGAAAGCTAAAGCCAAATCACTCAGAATCCTGTTACAGATATTGACAGTCGCTGTTTAAGTCCAAAGTATTTGAGGGAACATTCCTACGAATTTAACCAGGGATGTCGCAGGCACTCACTAGCAGATGCACGTTTCTCAGGAACCATTTCTAACATGGGAGTGAGAAAATCTGTAAATTGAGCAGCATCTTCATGTGGCCAGCCATACTTCTCCACCAGAACATCAAACAGACTCCAAGGTTTTAGTTTAGTGATGTGCCGAAGTTCCCCTACATGAAGAGAGCAAAAGTATTATTTCAGGTAGTTATATAGCGCTGTCCATTTACCCAGCGCTTTACATCTACATTGTACATTCACACCGGTCCCTACCCTCAAGGAGCTTACAATCTAAGCTCCCTAATTCGCATTCATACCTACATATACTGTACTGTACTAGTGCCAATTTATACAGGATCCAATTAACCTACAAGCATGTCCTTCGAGTGTGGGAGGAAACCCACACAGGCACTGGGAGAACATGCAAACTCCAGGCAGGGAGTGTGGTGGTTGGTATACGAACCAGCATTTCTTAGTATTTGTAAATTAGGAAAACAAGAAGCTTTAAAGGGGTTGTAAAGGTACAATTTGTTTTCCCTAAATAGCTTCCTTTACCTTAGTGCAGTCCTCCTTCACTAACCTCATCCTTCGAATTTGCTTTTAAATGTCCTTATTTCTTCGGAGAAATCCTCACTTTCTATTCTTCTGTCTGGACAGAAGATGACGGTCTAGTGATCGAAACGCGTCGGGACCACATGCTGACCCTACTGCTTGATTGTTTTTACTGCTTACCATTTTCAACTGAAATGTGAGTGTGTACATTTTACTATTTACTGCCAAGTAAAATATTTTATACAGATTTACACTATGTGCACCCCCGTTTCTCTTTTTTACTCCTGACACTTTGAGCCTCTGGATCTCATGTAATTGAAAAGTGCCCATTGTCATCATTGGCTGGTTCTGCCTGTTATTCCATCGGTTGGTTCCATATTGCCTATGCAATAGAATTTCATCCATCTGTCCATCATTCAAGTTGCTTTGGAATCAGGATATCGTTATCCCCTAAGCCTGTCTGACCTAATAAGTATATGCTTACTTGGGTCCAATCCCTCCGGTAAGCCTCCCATTTATATATTGGTGGTGGATCTACTAGCAAATTTTCATCATTACTATCAACACTAAGTCACTCTTAGTTGGATTATTTTTTATTTGATTTTGAGTTTTTACAGACTTTACTTTTTATATAACAACAATATATGGACTTTTTGAGCACTTTTGGTGTTATCATCACATGTTTATAAGACTTACTCATGTAGTCTTTCTTATTTCACATATATAATTAGCGCTACACTTTTGTTTTTTGTATAGTTTGTCTGCAGAATTGATTTAATTTTGTGGTGTTGGCTGTCATTTTTATATATATATATTTTTATTTTAGGTAGCGCGGTGATTGTATACACTATTGTGTATATTATTTTTGTATTCTTCTGTCTGTAACTCCACACAGCCACATGCAAGGCTTTCTCCCTGGTGTGGAGTGTCATGCTCGCCCCCTCCCTTGGACAACAGGAGAGTCAGGACACTCACTACGTTGCAGATAGAGAAAGGAGCTGTGTGTTAGTGGGCATCCTGACTCTCCTCTAGTCCAAGGGAGGGGGCGAGCACGAAACTCCACACCAGGGAGAAACCCTTGCATTACTGCGTGTAGTTACAGACAGAAGAACAGGCAGTGAGTATTTCTCAGAAGAAATAAGGACATTTAAAAGCAAAATCGAAGGATATAGTAAGTGAATGAGGACTGCACTAAGGTAAAGGAAGCTAGTTAGGGAAACAAATTGTACCTTTACAACCCCTAAACATAATGCAATTGTTTTGTTCATCTGATACATTTTAATATGGACATAATATGAAAAGGGATTAGATATGGTAGGGGAAACATTTGAAATGGTGTACACATCAGAAGCTGTCTTTATGCCTACTAGTAGGTCACTGTACTGATGCAGCTAACCCTCCCACAACAATGAACCACTGTATTCAAGGCAAATACACAGTAGTAAAGGAGGCGATCATCTAGTTGATACTTGTAATGTAGATGCAGGTCCGGGGTAATGTGCACTGTTTTAATGAATGAAGTACCAAACAAGCACAATTTAGCAAGCTCTACACATGGAACCTTGAGGTCATGGCCGGTCCCTACCCTCAAGGAGCTTAAAATCTAAGCTCCTTGATGGCCTCTACTGCACCCATTCTTTGAAAACCTTCTATGCTTACATTTATTGGCAACAATGCTCCTTGTATAGTTTCCTAGTGCAGTCCTCATCTACAGTGGGGAAAAATTATTATTTGATCCCCTGCAGATTTTGTAAGTTTGCACACTTACAAAGAAATGAGGTGTATTTTAATTGACAGACAGAAGATCAACCAAAATCTCAGGGAAAAACCCCCTACATAAAACAAATGCTATAAATTAAGTTGCAGTTCAGTGAGTAAAATAATATTTGATCCCCAAGCAAAACACGACCTAGTACTTGGTGGAGAAACCCGTGTTGGCAAGCATGGAGGTAAGACGTTTCTTGTAGTTGGTGACCAGGTTTGCACATCTTTACAGATCTTCTCTAAATCCTTAAGGTTTCTTGACTGTTTTAAGGCAACTCGAAGTTTCATCTCCCTCCATACATTTTCTATAGGATTAAGGTCTGGAGACTGGCTGGGCCACTCCATGACCTTAATGTGCTTCTTCTTGAGCCACTCCTTTGTTGCATTGGCGGTATTGTTTTGGGCCATTGTCATGCTGAAAGACCCAGCTGCAGTGTTCTGGCTGGGGAAAGAAGGTTCTCATCCAAGATTGAAAAATACATGGCCCTGTCCAGCCCCAAAGCATCATGTATCCACCTCCGTGCTTGACTGTACTGATGGTGTTTTTAGAGTAATAGTCAGCATTTTTTTCCTCCAAACACCGCAAGTTGAGTGAAGTCCAAAGAGCTTAATTTTGGTCTCATCTGACCACAGCACTTTCTACCAATCCTTCTCTGAATCATTTAGATGTTCATTGGCATTACTGTACTTGTGCATTCTTGAGGAGGGGGACTCCCTGTGTTTGGAGGAAGAAAAATGCTGACGTTGACCTTAAGAACACCATTCCTACAGTCAAGCACGGAAGTGGAAACATGATGCTTTGGGACGGTTTATCTGCCAACAGTACAGACCGACTTTGCCCCATCCCATGGGCCTTTCAATGTGGCAATGTATTGTAAAATCTTGGATGAGAACCTTCTCTTATGCAGAACACTGCAGATGGGTCTTTCAGCATAACAATGATCAAAAACATACCACCAAGGCAACAAAGGAGTGGCTCAAGAAGAAGCACATAAAAGGTCTTGGAGTGGCCTAGCAAGTCTAAAGACCTTAATCCTATAGAAAATATAGAGTTGCCAAGCTACGTTTCGAGATGCCAAGCGACAGCCAAGAAACCTTAAGGATTTAGAGAAGATCTGTAAAGAAGAGTGGACCAAAATCCCTCCCGACATGTGTGCAAACCTGGTAACCAACTACAAGAAATGTCTTGCACCTCTGTGCTTGCCAACAAGGGATTCCCCACCAAGTACTAAGCCATGTTTTGCTTGGGGATCAAATACTTATTTTACTCACTGAACCCCAACTTAAAGGGGTTGTAAACCTTCCTGTTTTTTCACCTTAATGCATCCCAAGGTGAAAAAACATCCGATACTTACTGGCCCCCCAGCCCCCCGGTTTACTTACCTGAGCCCTCAAAAGTCCCATGCCGAGAACGCGCTGGCTTCTCAGCCGAGACTTCTCGGCTCTTCATTGGATAGATTGATGTCAGCGCAGCTGCTGTCAATCAAATCCAATGATGTGGGCGCCGGGGGAAGAGTCCGGCATTCGTGTCTATGGACGCAAAGGCTGGACTCGAGAGCGCGCCCGCAAGGTAAACTTCTTGGAAAAGCACTTCCCAGAGGGGGTTATTTGATGCAGGGAGGAGCCAAAACAGCCGCCGAGGGACCCCAGAAGACGAGGTTCGGGGGCCACTCTGAAAAACGAGCTGCACAGCGGAGGCAAGTATAACATGTTTGTTATTTAAAAAAAAATATTTTCGAAACTTTAGTATCACTTTAATTTAAAACATATGTATTATGCATTTTTTTCTAGATTTTTGGTTGATCTTTTGTCTTTCATTTAAAATACACCTATAACAATTATAGACCCTTCAATTCTTTGTAAATGGGTACATTTACAAAATCTGCAGGGGATTAAATAATTAATTTGGCAGTCAATTCTTGCAGGTCATTTTTTGTCACACTGTAAAATTTCACTTTCTACATGCAAATACCTGAATAGTAGACATTTCCTCTGGCACAATTGTTCAATGATATTTACACACGTAAAAACATTCTTAATGCTCCATTTCTTACAGTACCGCAGATGGGTTACATAAAAGGTACCTTCAGGTGAGTGGACACTAGCAAAAAATTAAATAAAAAAACTGCAGGGACACCACTGTGTAATGGATTTTACTCTCAGCCTCAATTTTGTAGCAAGCATTGGGAGATCATAAGAACAGTGGGGAGGAACCCGTGTCCTGCACTGTGCTCCAAGAAATAGATTTTTACTGGCAAGTGCAAAAATCCTTTTTTCTTAGTTGTATAGGACATAAGATTTGTAGAGTCTGCCGGGCATTTGATTTTGTCGGAGTACCAAATCCTGATGGGCCAGTTTGTGTGGTGAGAATCTCCAGAATACCTCCCATCACTATTCTGCAGAACAGTCGAGGGAAAAGTTGGAGAGTTGGAAAAGCGTAGATATTAGCAACTGAATTCTTCTGCCACGTACACACGATCGGTCTGATGGACCGTTTTCATCAGACTAACCGATCGTGTGTGGGCCCCATCGGATTTTTATCAATCGGTTAAAAAACTAGGAACTGGTTTTAAAATTATCTGATGGTTAACTAACCGATAGAAAAAAAACAATCGTCTGTGGGCACGTCCATCGGTTAAAAATCCACGCATGCTCAGAATCAAGTCGACGCATGCTTGGAAGCATTGAACTTCACTTTTCTCAGCATGTCGTTGTGTTTTAAGTCACCGTGTTGGACACTATCGTTTTTTTAACTGATGGTGTATAGGCATGACTGATGAAAGCCAGCTTCATCAGATATCTGATGAAAAAATCCATCAGACCGTTTTCATTGGATGAACCGATCGTGTGTACAGGGCATTACAGCATGTCCACTGGGGTTCCTGGACTTGGCATTAAACCTGCCCAGTTTGTTATTGAATCTGGATAGAAATAGATCCATAGCCCCTAGGCATTTTCTACCTGCAGAAAACATTTGAAACGCCTCCAAATTCGGTTTGCCAATTTTCCATGCCTGGGAAGTGAACATCAGACAAGACTAGAATGTGTAGTTCTGCCTAAGAGAGGATCAAGTCTGCTTCCTATGGACACTAGCAAAAAAAATGAAGGTAGCATACAATTGAAAGTTTTTTTAGGGGATAACCCTGCAGCTTTTTTTGCCAGTGTCCAATCACCTGAAGGTAGCTGCATATGGTTAAAGACTAAAAATCTTGTGTACTGTTCTGTTCAACTAAAACAGATTATAGCATACTGTCATTTAGGCTAAATAACAGAACAAGGTAAATCGGACTAAAAAGATTACATTTTTTTCTAGCCTCTTTGCACTTTGCAGGCGTGTCCCAACAGCAGCATAGAATTTTTAAAAGGATAGCATGAAGTGTTGTGGGCAGGACGCAGACCAACAATGGAACAATGTAGCATAAACACTTGCACTCTGGATCTCAAATATAAATACTGCACAGAAGAATATCAACCAGTAGGATTCAGCTGGTCTACAGGTGTGGGTCAGTAAATTAAAGTGAAACACTTTTCCTTATATATTAATATGAGATCATCGACCTTCATAGGAAATGCTTTAAAGCAGGAGTTCACCCGAATTTTTTTTTTTAACATTAGATTGAGGCTCATTTTGTGAAGGGGAATCGGGTGTTTTTTTTCAAATCGAAGCTGTACTTACCGTTTTAGATCTTCTCCGCCGCTTCCGGGTATGGGCTGAGGGACTGGGCGTTCCTATTTGATTGACAGGCTTCCGACGGTCGCACCCATCGCATCACGAGTAGCCGAAAGAAGCCGAACGTCGGTGCAGCTCTATACGGCGCCTGCGCACCGACGTTCGGCTACTTTCGGAAAATCGTATGTGACCGTCGGAAGCCTGTCAATCAAATAGGAACGCCCAGTCCCGCAGCCCATACCCGGAAGCGGCGGAGAAGATCGCTCTCTAAAACGGTAAGTACTGCTTCGATTTAAAAAAAAACAACCAATTCTGCTTCCCAAAATGAGCCTCAATCTAATGTTAAAAATTGAGTTTTTGGGTGAACCTCCAATTTAACTCTAGATTATGAACTCCATCCTAGATGAAAAAAAAAAAAAAAAAAAAAAAACAGGATATTTGTCGCTGCAAAAGTCTGAGTGACTGAGCAAATCAGGATGAATCTACATCACACTAACCTTATGTATTGATATAGTAGGCACCATCCAATGTCAGCAGATTGCAGATGAAAACTTTAAAGTGGTTGTAAACCTCAAACATGAATTTTGAACAAAGCACATCCTTCTATACTGTACGAAAACCAAACCTTCCAAGTGGGATTTTTTGGGGCATGACACGTATATAAAATTACTCCATTTAAAGCAGGACCTTCAGTAATTTTTTTCAACTTTCCATCTATCAAATCTTCTGCCCTTGTTGTTTTAAAGCGGAGGTCCGGTAAAAAAAATAAAAAAATAAAAGTCAGCAGCTACTAACACTGTAGCTGCTGACTTTTAATAAGGACACTTACCTGTCCTAGTCGCCAGCGATGTCGGCCCCACCAAGGCCGATCCTCGATCCTGGCAGCTCCAGGCAACGCCATCCACAGTAAGGGAAAAAGGCAGTGAAGCCGCCCGTTTCCTACTGCGCTTTGTGAATGGGCCGGCTGCTTTCTGGGATACACACAGTTCCTAGAATGCAGCGCGACCCATTCACAAGAAGAAACAGAGTGTAGGAGGAGGAAAAGGATCCACCGCAAATTCGGGACTTCCGCATAGCAACAGCTATTTCGTGTAAGTAAAAAAAAAATCTTTTTTTTTAGATTTGTGGAGTAAAAAAAAAATTTCAGGGTGGAACTCCACTTTAACTTTGGATAATAAAACATTTTTTTTCTGCCAGCAAACAGCCCACTTTTTCTTTCTTGTTTGGTCATTACATGCACAGTTCTCTCTCTCGTGAGAGTTTGCCAGGAAGGGAGGGGGGATGAGCCATAAGAGGGCAAATGAGAGCTGCAGAGGGTGTGCCTCTATGTGTCTATAAATCCAGGAAGCGAACAGGCAGCAGCTTCAGCTGGCCACAGTTAAAATGGCTGCAGCCAGACTTGGTGGAGGGAGATTTCTGCAGCATATTTTTCAAGTACAGAATCACAATATATATATAAAATAATATGCAAAAGGGTTGGAGGGAAGCTTCAGAATGGCAAAGATGTTTTTTATTACACATTATGTGAGCAGACTGCAGTTCCTCTTTAACCATCAAGCCTTGCTGTGCTCCAGACTGCCCACATAAATGACCAGGAAATGACAGACATCTTGTGCACACATTCTGGAGATTAAAAAGAGTAATCCTTCCCCCCTCCAGCCATTCCTGGGATTTTCCAATTACAGTTTAAATTATAGGCTCATTTGGACAGTCTCATTATTGAACACAATATAAAGTGGTAATTTAATTTAAAGGTCTGATGTGGAATCTTGGTAGGTTCCCCAATGATGGGAGATTAAGGGGTCAGGCACCTCCTCTTCCTTCAGTTCTTGGTGGATCTCTGCTAATGGACAACGGCAAACCTTCCTTCTTGATTTCAAAACGATGATGTGGTCTCTCATACACCCCCAAGGATAAATATATCTGATAACTACTAAACCCTTAAGAAGATGACAAAAATGAATATTTTTAAACGTGTTGGGTACTTACATGCTATATGACTGCAATGGTTCTCCTTTTAAAGCATTTTTATCTTTTTAACATGTAGAGTACAGTTTGTTATTCATTTATTACGTGTTTGCATGCCTCTAAAAAGCCCACTTAGAGGGTTTGGTTTTGAACATTGGTAGGGATGAGGGGATGAGGGGATGAGGGCATCTCCCCCCCAAGAACATATCCTTAATGATTATCTTTCTATACTGTGTATTAGTCTCTATTCAAAGCATGGCATGTGATTTCTCTCTGCTGACTCATTCCTCAAATATCCGAGTTACTTCTGACAGCTTTTTCTAACTCCAAGAGATAATTGGTGAGGAGGGAGGAGAGCACCAGCATACTGCCCATTATTGACAGCCACAGCTTTGCATGTTCCCCTTGTGTGAGGAGGGTGCGTGTCCCCCCCCCCCCCCCCCAATCAGGACTTAGCGCCATCTTCACTGAGCTCTGCAGTGTAAGACCTCAGATCCCTGTCCCCTGCTTTCCAGAGCTGAGACATACTGTGTAAGATGTGTGTTTAGGAACGCTGTAGAGAAGAAAGGGCTGTAAATAAACAGGTACAACTTGTGTCAGAGTATTTGTTTCATCTCTGTGTACCACCTGATGCTAGTCACTTCTCTAGCTGATTATAAGGGCCAGTTCACACCAGACGCAGTTCCGTGTGCTTTTTTTCTGCACAAAATACATGCACAGTGTTTTCCATAGTTGGCCCTAGTTCACACCATGCAGTCAGTTTCCCGTCTGTTTCTGCACCAGAAACTGACTCCATGGTGTGAACTAGAGCCATTGGTATACATAGAAAACACTGCGCATGCATTTTTAGCGCAGAACAAAATGCACACGAAACTGTACGGAACTGTGTCTGGCGTGAACTGGCCCTAAGGGCTTTCAACCACTTTAAGATATCTCCATTTTGCAATTTGCAAGTCTTCTGAAAATACTAGTTGTTTAGCGGTCTCTGGCTTTATTGCTATTGGAATCACCATCTTGAAAAAAAAAAACACAGTGCTCATGACATTGGAGGCAAGTCAGGGCTCCTTCTCTGCATAATTTTGAAAAACAAAATAGTTAGTTACTCAAGGACTTCTGGGGCACAAAAGATGCCAATTTTAGCTGGGCTTTGCACAACCCCACACTACCTGCAAACTCCCCTGCAACACTGATTTCTCCCACATGCAGATGTTAAACTATTGATGTAGGTTCCACCCAATGCATTTTGTGTGAAGGCAAATATTCAGGGGATTTGCCTATTCCAACATCACGCTTGAACATCCTTGCACACTGTGTGAACGTCACAGGCTTGTATATTTACTTTGCTGCTAACTGCCTACACCTCTAAGCACTGACTTAAAAAATGTACAGTATTGAATTACTCTAAACTTGTTAAATTAATCAATCTACCCCATTCAGCACTATACACTCTACCTCCAACGAGTGCTTGCAGTGCCATGTAACCAAAGCTTCATTGGTCGATGTCTGGAGATTACTCCATACAACCAAACATGACTACACATGCTATTCCCCGCAACTTTTCTAGAATAGACTGCTTTCTAATAGCAGATTACTTTTTCATTTTTCTTCTTTAGGACCCATTTTTTCTCTCTCTGATGACTCCCCATCACATCTTTCCTAACCACGATTGCTCATATTTAGACCCTCCACTCACAAGTTCCCTACTTATCTCTTAGTTTAAGAGGAAGCTTATCAACAATGCTCCCATTTACAAGCTATTGTTCCATTATAAACGGCATTTATTGGAAAACTTGCTTGACTTGAAAAAATAATGCCAGGAAGCAGCAATTCTTAAATGCTTTTGTAACTTCCTTTACAAAACAAAGACTACTTTATACTAGCAATACATTTTATAGGTGGGGGAAAAAAATCATCCCCGTCCTTGCTAAATTGACTAGACCTCACAGTTGAAAACATTCTTAGGTTAACAGACCTGAGACTACAAACCAGCACCTACATGTACTAACTGTATATTCTCAACATTTGAGCATCTCTGCATAGCTCAGTCCTCACATTTCCCTTTACAGCAGCAGTTAATTGATCAAGCTAGGATTACACAAACCTACCCCAGACCAAAGGCGAACAACTTAAACTTCCCAATCATTACAATGGGGGTCCAACAGGCTATTGAACCTTTACCCATAGAAGTGTCTCTAATTACAAACCTTTATAACTATTCTTACCCATAATGTTCCATACCATGAATTAAATGAAGCTCACACAGCCCTTATCCTGAAACTAGGGAAAACCCTAAACATGTCCAATCTTATTGTCCTATACTCGCTAGTTTATAACTGGGCTAAATCATGGCAGATCACATCCAAACTTACACCCCATGCTATTTACTCCCCTCCAACTGGGCTTCCTTCGTAACAAGCACACTTATCTGGGTACACAAGCTGAGATCATGGCCATGGAACCATCTTCTCACCACCCTACACAGATGTAATAATCCCCACACAAGGCTAATAATATTCATGTCTCCTCTTCCCTACAATGTCCCAAAGCAAGGCTGCCCCCTTTTTCCCAATCCTCTTCAACCTTACAATGGACCCCCTTATACAACTCCTAGAATTCCAAATACCATTAAAATTACAGCTTTTGCAGAAACCTATTTTATACAGCCAATCCTGAATACTTCTATCCCTAGGATACTTCGAATTTCTGGTTATTCCGTTAATGTGCACAAACCAAAGGCACTTTATCCAACCAAATGTACCAAGGCTCCTTTGAGAAATCTTTCTCCTTTTATCTGGTGTAAAGACAAAATATCTTATCTTGGTGCATCAATTCCTAAAAACCCCCATAATTTTAACAGAATCAATAAATGCTCTCTATTACACTCACTAAAAACAACTCTCACTATGTCATTGATGAACACAGTCAGTTAAATTAAAATGGTAGCTTCCCCAAAACTTTTTTTTACCATGCAGGTATCTCCAGTGTGGACACTTTCAGTCTAAACATCCGCTCACCGTCATCTCTCTTGTGGCAAAAAAGACCATTTTGCATAAATCTATTACCCCGAGCCCCTTCTATTTGATTTATAGAAAAGTTAACTTCCATATTTCACAGGGAATGGGTGGTAGGTCTCTCTACATAAAAAATTGAGGTTCAAACATGGAGGTGACAACTGGAAAACCTTTATTCAAGCCTTATCTATCGACACACAACAGAATTATCGACACACAACAGAATAATGCTTCCAATACACTCATTGGTATCAGATCCGATTATTTACCAATGATCCTCTAGTTTAAGTCCCACTCCCTACTGAAACCATACTCTGTATATTACCAAGTAACTGAAGCCTTCCCCCTTCCTCCATATGCTACCAAGTGTATGACTGACCACCACCCACCTAATGTTTAATACTGCACTCCATGTCATCAGTGGGACTCTAAAATGTGCCATTATTTAACTATTAATCTATAAAAAAAAATAGTGTTTCAAAAAGGCGAGTTCCATAAAAATGCATATCTACACAGAACAAGGTTTTTAAAAAAAAACAAAAAAAAAACAGTTTTCAGGGTTATGGGCTTCCCAGCAACCGTAAGAGGGCAGGCTGTTTAGAAGTCAAAATTCGCTTCTTGGAGTTCCCGGGGAGCCAACACAGAAGTTAACAACATGGTCTGCAAACAGCAGAGGGTGTCTACCATCAACATATAAGATTAGTGTAGTGTACTGCGTCTTAGAAGAGTTTAATTTACTGCATGTAGTATATCACAGTGCATCAAAATTAAATACTATGGTTGATTTTGTTTGTGTATTTTAAAAATAGGTTCCTTGGCTTTTACTGAATGAAAAATGTGCTCACCAAATTCTACCTACAAGTATTTGATCCTTTAAGAAATAATGGCATTCTACTAAAGGTGCAATCTGCCTGGGTTACTATAAAAGGGCACAGCTGAATCAATTTTCATAAAACTTAACAAAATTAAGTAAATATATTAAATGTTACCATTGACCTACATAGAAAGAAGCAGTTTTGTGGTTCAGAAACAGTTACCTTTTTTGGTGAAAAAATCCTTGGAATATTTCCCCAACACAGCAAATTTTCGAGGGATTTTTCCCAGCAGTTCAGTGATCAATGCTATGTGATCTGTGTTTGGAGAACATTGCCAGCAAAACAGAAACATACAACTCAATCAGTACATTTTATACATTTAGAAAGAGGGCATGGTGCAGACAGAACAAATCTCCGACTCATTTCTGAAGCTTTACCATATACATGAACTTGACGGTGGTGTTGCCACAGCAACAGATTAACCAACCCAATACTATCTGTTGTCAAATATTTTAGCAGTAAAGATTAAACTTTAAAAAAAAAAAAAAAAAAGTGTTTCAAATGCACTGAGATGGGTGCATTTCCAAAGAGCCATGAAAAATGGTTGAGTGACCAAAAAATGATAATTTTGGGGTGTCTGGGAAAAAAAAAGCAGTGTGAAGATTCATTCTGTCTACATCACAATGCCTTCTGTAAGGAAGAGGTACTACCTCTGCGATTGAAGAATTCCCGAGAATATTTTCCAGACAGAGCAAAGTGTCTTGGGATATTGCCTAGAAGCTCAATGATGTGTGCTATGTGGTCTATGGAGGAGAGAAAAAGGAGTGAAGGGGTGAGAAAAAAAAAAGAACAGAATGAGATAAGAGGAGGGAAATAGAATTAATTAAAATAAAAAACTCAAAACCAATTATGGGGCAAACCCATGCAGACAAGGCCCAGCAGAACAGACTCCATTAGTAAAATTTATGACCAGCGTTTATGTTGCGGAATAAATCAACAAGCAATAAAGCATGAGAATGGACAGATTCAGACAGAGTAGAACAGCCTTGGTACGCCAGTTAGGAATAATTAGTCCTTTAATATAGTCTGTCAAAATCCAGACACAAAATCATGTGTACAAATACCAGCTCGAATATGTCATTAGTAACATGAGGTGGACCTCATGTATAAGTGTGATTTGCAAATTCAAAAGAAAATAAATGAAATACCTTTGATCTATCACAATCGCTCCATACTAGCTTTATCTTCTCATATGGTCCTGCAGACCTTTTGCACACTATATCACCTCACTTATTAAAAAGCACAAATATTTGTATTGATTTATGCCCTGGAGAGAAGCAATTGACAGATGACTTAATTTTTAATACCAAAATAATATTGGCCCATCCAAGTGATTTGCAGCTGAATAAATGCTTAGCTCAGCATAGACTAATTGAATCTAATGACTGGCAAATCACACCTACATGCGAGCTGTTTAATGGGTTCTTGTGACTACATACTACTGGAGCTCAGCCGGCAGCTTTCAAACAAATGCATGTCTTACAGAGATTTAATGTCGTCTGAGTGACATTATGAAATAAAATGAGCTTGCTGAACAATTTCCATCCACTTCACTCTTGATTATAAGAAGAAATAAACACGTTGAAGTTATATCATGAAGACTTTCAAAATATGCAGCTTCTTTTCTGTCATTCTTTCTGTAGAACTAGGAAGTTAAAATGCTTCATTCCATCACCAAGTGAATAATAAAAAAAAAAAGTAGAATTTCAGGCTAGAAACACCATAGATCATATATTGGTTTGGACCTCTTTATTTATATTTGGCTTGTTTACCACTATGGAAAAAAAAAAAAAAAAATCCAAATTTTAGGTTGACACTAGAACAGTAACAGAGGGGACATTGTCCAAAGGGCATACCAGTTCTGGTGACCATGGTGCCACTCTTGAGCTGAAAGTGTTGGGAAAATCCAACATTTTTAAATTGTCATTAGAACAAATAGAAGAGAAATCTTCCAATGGAAACACTTCATATAGACACAACTGGAATATGTCCCTAACTTTGGATAGACTTTCTCAATTCCTGTTGTGTCTACTGGACAGAAATGATCCCTGTCTACTCTATCCAAAATGAAAAAAAAAAAAAAAACACAGAAATTGATTTATAGACTATAGGCTATATGCCGTTATCATCGGGTGATAGGACACTGGTAAAAACTATAGTAGCAGGAGACAATTTGTTTGGGCTGTAGAGAGGTACAACAATGAGCGTCTGCAGGTAACAGTGAAGCATAGCAGAGGTTCCTTGCAAGTTTGAGGCTGCATTTCTAAAAATGGAGTTGTAGATTTGGTCAGAATCAATGGTGTCCACAATGATAAGAAATGCAAGCAGATACTTATCCATTTTTGCCATACCATCAGGGAGGCATGTGATTGGCCCCAAATGTATTCTGCAGCAGGACATTTATACTGAGGTCACTCCACAGGTCCAGTGACATGATCTCTCCAGCAGCCGGTTCCAATTAGGAGGCGAGATTGCAGACAGCTATGTGGTAATGTCATGGCTTACTATGGGGCATCCATTGTTGGCTGTCCCTCCTCTACACTATAGCCAGCGCTGGGAGCCGATCAAGAGGCCTGGAGCACCCTTAGCATAAGTATAGACATCTTTCCCTTCGAGCGTAGTTACAGAAAGGGGTAGGAGCAGGTTACTTAAAACAACAAACATGTTATACTTACCTGCTCTGTGCAGTGGTTTTGCATAGGACAGCCCGGATCCTCCTCTTCTGGGGTCCCTGGCTGAAGCTCCTGTTGAGTGCCCCCACAGCAAGCAGCTTGCCCCCGAGCCAAGCTGCAGCTCCATGTATCCATTCAGACACGGAGCCATGGTTCGGCGCCGTCCCTTCTCTCTCCTGATTGACAGAAGTAGTATTAAGGGGGTTGCTGCACACAGAATGCTTTTTATCTTAATGCATCAAGATAAAAAAACATTCTAGTTAGGATTTGGCTGGACTTCCACTTTAAATTCAGTTTCCGGAGGAAAGACGGCTTTAAAAGTTGTTAGGCAAGTAGAATAACCCCTCATGGTTTGACCAATCATAGGATAAAAGGGCCAACTTACTGGAGTCAGGCTAGAAAGGGGCTTTCTAGCAAATGTCCTCTTTTAGTGCATTTTTCAGTATGTGGTGGCTAAGTAGCATTAGATGCATCTATCCAGAGAATAGTACATGCTGACTCAATTAATCCACTGTAGATAGCATATAGAGAGAAGGTAGGTAAGGCAGTTCCATGAATGGTGGTGGTTCAACCACCTCTGCTTAAGGATAATCAGAGCGAGAAAGGGGCAGAGGATTTCTTGTGTCTGGTAAACCCCTCAGATTCCAGAATTGGCAAAAGCTTCCGGAAAAGAAAAGACACAGTGGCAGTAAATTCTGCCTTCAAACAGGTCGTGTGATGCATACTTTTAGGGAAGCTGGAGTCAGAGTACTGGAGTGGTGTTCACTTGTAGAATTTGAGAAGAACTTAAAAGTGGTTGTAAACCCCTACCTATACCCAGTGAAGGAACTAGCCTCAGACGATACACAGACGTGAAACAAATCTTCCTACATAAGTTGCACCTGTTTATAAGCATTCAATTATACTGCACAGCCATGTAAAACTCTGAGATAAAAGACTTTTCACAGACTCACAAAGCAGGGCATGGGAAGCTGCAGTTACACACTGTACAAGAGCTCCGAGAGCTGATTGGAGGGTATGGACACACTCCCATCACACAGCAAGAGGGCTGTGGCTGTCAGACACAGGTTGCGTGCTGGAGATTCCTCTTTCACATTTTTACCTCTTGTTGTCAGAATAATCTGTCAGTAGTGAGGTATGCTAAAAGCAGAGGAACAAGGAGGCAGAGAAAAATAAGACTTGGTGCTTTAGAGAGGGACAAACACTATGGAAATATGTGCTTTGTTCAGATTTCATGTCTGAGGTTTACAACTACTTTAAAAGTTTTCCAAGATCTCGAGGCAGACTTGCCTCTGTCTGTGCCCGCTGTTTCTGCTCCCATGTGCCTCCAATCCTCTGTTTGAAGATGAGGGTTTTCCCCTGTGTGGTAATCATGGAATAGATGTCAATCAGGAAAGTTGAGCATGTCAGGTCTAAAGGAATCAAGCCAAATCAGTCAGTCATTGACTGTGTTCAAGTGACTATGTCCAAGAGGAAATGAGCAACAGGTGGTGTGGCAAATGATCAGCTTGCATTCTTGGCAGAAAATGGCAGCTGGAAGTGCGCAGTAAGAATGCCCAAAAGCCCTTGCGTCAGCAGGCAGATAAAAACTTCTGGTAGTCTTAAAAAAAAAAAAGACCACTGAATCAAATGATCAGCTTGCATTCTTGGCAGAAAATGGTGGCTGGAAGTGCACAGTTAGGAAGCACATGAGCCCTGCGTCAACAGCCAGAAAGAAACTTCTGGTAGTCTTAGATAAAAGACCACCAAACTGGAATAGGTAAAAGTTATAACACGGTTTCCTTAAAGGCCGAAAGTAAGAGAATAAAATCAGGTAAACAAAATAGTATAAATCCCGCTACATCTGTGGCTTGTAAACTGCTTGTGTGCATGACACTGCAGCATGTGCTGGGAAATAAGAATGTACTGTACACCAGAGTCATCAAGCCATGTATAGCCAGAAACCAGCATGTCTAAGGCTATAGGGAGACCCTGTCTTACCTTGCCCAATGTTCTGGTCCTGCCCATGCTTTGCCTGTCATGGTGGGCATACCCTGAGAGGGGTATTAAGAGTCTCGGTGCCAGTATAGCACCCTGCAGCTAGGTAACTCACATTGTACCACATACCAAGTTGTGCACCAAGCACAGGATCCAGCGCCTGAAGCAAATATTACAGGTCAGCCCCACTACCACGGTGTCCGGGGTACAGTTCCCAACATGTAACGGAGGGTTATCAATACATAAACTGCTACTGAGCCTCTAAGGCAGCTAGCAGTGTCGTTTAAAAGGAGGTACAATAAGGGGCGCAGACCCAGTCAAGCTTTTTCCAGTGTGAAATTATCTGAAGGTAGCGGCATATAACATGTGGTCTATGAATCAAACTTGATGTCGACTCTCCAACTTAAATTGCTAGGATGAGCAAATTTATGGAAATCGATAAAAGAAAAATTCTCGGGAGCATTTATGTACCAAAATCAACAAATCTGATTAGAGTACTGAAGAAATAAAGACGATCTTACTGGGTGTTTAGGGCAAGCAGTACTTCTCTCAGGCACCTTCATCAAGCAAGCCCAGTTGCATGGCATTGCTTAGTGCTCTACTTAGATAACATGGGCATTCTCTGCCTCTATGCCCTATCACTAGATGTATGTGACAAAACTTCCAATAAAGTATACATTTAGAGACAACCCTTCTGATTTTGTGAGGTTCGATGAAAGGATGCATGGCACAACATATGTAGCTGGATATTCACCGAACCTTAGTTTGACAAAGTCATTTAAACTCTTTTGTCATCAGACAAGAATAGACTAACACTAGTTAGCACTGGTTTTTAGAAAAATGGCAGCAACAACCCACAATTATGTTTTCCAACCAAATATGGTGATGGCTGACAAAAAGAACAACGTGACAAAAAGAACAACGTGAAAAGAAGCTACATTTATTCTTTACATAGGCACTGAACCCTAACTGTTCAAAATATTACTGCACATTGATAATCAGCAGTAACTAAAATGTACCAATTCATGTAGGGTTTCCTACAATGCACAGGAAAATCTGGTAAAAGATCCCATATTTAAAAGTTTATAAACCAGTTTAGCAGATATAAGAAACTCTGTGCTTCCCTTTGACATGCTGATAAAAATAAGGCTAAGGAATACATTAACAATCGCAACTGAATGTACATGAAAAAAATAAACATGGGAGTGTAAACACTTGAAACCCTTCCAATTGGTGGCCATTTAGACAAGGACACAGAATTCTCCTGCTGAGGTGCCTTCTAAGGGTCTTCTGCATGGAAGCATGGGCAAAAAGGACTGTCCCACTGCAACTATTCGGGCTCAAGTTAAACCCAGAATCTAAAATTATGAATTTGATCAGTGTTTCTAGGGTAACAACTGATGCCATCATACACCCGGCCACCTTTTACATAGAAGCCTTCCTTCTCCGTTAGAAAAGCTTTAACATTTCAAGCATTCAGTGAATGGTGAAAATGTAAGATACACTATGCAGTACTGGTGCAGGTAATTCAGGATGCAAAAAGTTGCCTGTATATTCTTAAGTATTACTCTGAAAGGATAGAGAACCTTTGGGTGCAATAATGAACTCCTTCATACCAGGGCCATTAATATTACCATCTTAGGGACCCCCAGCTCACTGCACAGTGTCCTGCTTGGAGTGTGGAAACAATCCTAATGTGCTTTCAGTCACATCTCTCCTTAAAGTGGCAGTCTCTTATCTCTAGTTCAACCTGAAAGTTCTCAGCTTTGAGTGCTTTCAGGATCAAAGACCGTATTCTATATTTCAACAAGGGCAGACAGAGATCAGAGTGTGCCTGTCTCCTAGTAACCACATTAGATATGAGCAGTCTAACTGTATATAAACGTTAAGATGTTCACTTTACCATGGGTCATTGACATACTGCATTTATGCTATATTAGGTAGTCTTAAAGGGGTTGTAAAGGTTAATTTTCTAAATAGGTTTCTTTAAGCTAGAGCATTGTTGGTTCACTTACCCTTTCCTTCGATTTCCAATCTAAATGTTTTTTTTTTCTTTGTCTAAATTTCTCACTTCCTGTTTCTCCTCAGTAAACTTCACACCATCATCCGAGAGGTGTTTAGTCAGCCAGAACAGCTTACTGAGGAGGAACAGGAATTGAGAAATTCAGACAAAGAAAAAAAACATTTAGAAGCGAAATCGAAGGAAAAGGTAAGTGAACCAACAATGCAATAGCTTAAAGGAATCTATTTAGAAAATAAAAAATGAACCTTTACAACCCCTTTAACTATTGCAATATTTGGCCTATGCAGCCAAAATAAGAGAGCATTATTGTGATCTGCATACAGTGGAATGCAAAATAAACTTGAGGTGACCACAAAGAGAGACAGGACATCTGAATTAAGGCAATAACTGATTTAAAAAGCCCTCTAGTAACCCATATATTCACATCCTTCGGTTGGCCATACATGGGTCAGTTTTTTCATTCAGACAGCGGGTTGAATGGAAAAAACTGAGCAAATTGCCCCATCCACACACTCGATATGGATGTAAGAATCCTGCCCACTGTGTCACTGTACTCCGACAGCGTGGACACTCCCTCACCATCAGAATAGACTGCTCTGCAGTCTACAGCCTACAGCACTGATTAAGCGAGAAAATATCAACAGGGTGGCTGAACAGAAGTTGATCAGTAGATCGACTTCTGCCCAACCACAGTGGCCGCACATGGATCAAATTTCTCTCTATGTCAGCTAAACTCACTGTAGCTCTACTGATTATGATCAAAGGACTGTGACCTAGATAGACTGGATTGAATTCGCTAAATTTTGCTAAATGGCTCCAAGTAAACAAAGGATAGTAGCAGCAGTTAATTAGGAAAAAAGGAGTAAAAGCCATCACCATTGTAAAAAGATGTGTATGTGTAATTCTAACTAATCTAACTAATTGTGAGAAATACGCACCTTCATCTCTGGAATAATCTTCTCCAGAATGTGGTTCAAATAAATAGTCACCAGTTGCAAGCTCAAATGCCTGTGTGGGGTAAAAACAAAAAAGTAAAACACAGATGTACACATCTTTAAAGCAAAACTCTCACCCCATTCATTTCTGTCACATCTGCTTCTGACTTTGGAAAGTCTTTGGTGGAAAACTGCTTCAGAATTCTCATTGAAGGGCAGTGCAGTAGGCACACTTGTCTGTAACAGACCTAGTCTCACACTGTTGGTCTTAGGCCTCATTCACATAAGGCAGATTGGTTGCCACAGAGTCCGCCAGCTCAGCGGTAGAGCTCTCTGTTGATCTCCGCTGAGCCGGCGGATGACAGGTCCCTCTCTACTCACTGAGCGGGGAGGGGCTTGTTGAGTGCTGCCGATTCCTATGGAGAGATCGGACGAAAACGGACAGATCTCACCCAATCCGCCAGGACCAATGGCCAACGTATATCGCCATATACGTCCGACTATAGTGGATCGGATATCAGTGGACATGTCTCTGTTGCTCCTTCCTCCAGAGTAGTACCACCCCAAGACAGGAAGTGTGTTATTGGGCAGATCACCAAAGTGAAAAACAAGCCACTCAGTTTAAAAAAAAAAAAAAAATTAAAAGGCAAAACATTTGTGGATAGACAAATCTTATTATACGCCTTTGTTCCCTTTTTTCGTTTAAGTGATTATATACCCTCTTTTCTTAGCTGCATAAGAGCTGTGGGAGGAGAAACAGCAATATACTGAACCCAGTGAAAGGCTGTGCAGGGAGGGAGTGTTAGCAGAAGTCTGCTCATTGGAGGATAGCGCACCGAGTTTCCAGCACAGCACAATATATTTTTGTTTTTGGGTGTAATACTACTTTAAAACACTAGACTCAGGAATTCCTCTGTGACTGAATGTTTTGCAGGCAGTTGTGTCGCTCTCCATGTGCGAATACAGCGTTTCTTAAGCCTCTTACACACAATCGGATTTTCATCGGACAAATCCGTGGAATTTTGTGCGACGGGCGTTGGCCGTGAAGTTGGTATGCATACAGACGGCAGATTTTTTTCAGTCAACATTCACGAAACTACGCATTTTTTTCAGCTCTTTAGCGCCACTTGGGCAACTTCTGCTGTTGTCTCATGGTTAGCATTGGTTCGAAGCATGAGTATTTGTACTTTGGATTTTATTCCGACGGACTTGTGTACCCACAATAGGATGATCTAAAGGCACGCATTTGTTGTCGCAAAATTTGAGAGCATGCTAAAAATCCAAAAGCAATTGTCTGATGGAGCGTACAAACAGTCAGATTATCCGACAAAACCCTGCCATCACACATTCCGATCGTGTGTACGAGGCTTTAGTGCGTACAAATGTCTTGCAGGGTTACTTAAAGTAATTGTTTTGATGTGTGCCGTATTATCCACTTAAAGTGGAACTTTAGTCAGAAAATTAAGTCCACTTCAGGCTGGCCCCTTTTGCAGTTGAAGCCATGTAAAAATAAGTATCTATACAGTTTAAAATCCAGTAATACACCAGTCTCACTTGGCTCTGCAAATGCTCAGTTGCTCTCAATTTTTAGACACTGCTGAGTTTATATATGCAGATCTGCTGACAGCATTAACCATTCAAGGACCGCCCCACACATGTATACTGCGGGAGGGTCGGCCCTCCTGCGCGAAATCACGTACCTGTACATGATTTCATGCACAAGGTCTGGGGCATGCACTGCCAGGCGACCCACTTCCGCTGTGATTTTTTTCCCCATCAAAAACATGTAGCAGAATTTAGAGAGCGTGGTAACACACACACACACACACACACACACACACACACACATATATATATATATATATATATATACACACACACACACTTATATATATATATATATATATATATATATATATAAGTTAGCGCGATCCACTTATCCTATATAGTTTTCAAACACTCAGTTCACAGGGGCGTATGTTTTACTTGATTGCAGCAAACTTAATAATTATATACTAAATGGTATCTTGGCGCTGGTAACACATTTTTGCATATGTAGCAGAATTTAACTAAATAAAAGGAGGCAAATGTGTACTTTCTTCACAAAGCCTAAAATTGCATTCCCAGAGCTGTGTCCAGTAAAATGAGCAAGTAAGGGACAAAGTCTCCTAGGAAACACAGTGGCTGAATACTAGTATTTAACGGTGGCCAAATGCAGCATGCACAGATCCAAAAGGCTGCCTCTTCTTGTAAACATCAGAACAGAATCTTTCAGAATTAAATCTGGACAGCAAAGCCGACTAGATGAAGCAACAAAATGACTGCAATTATTCGATTTAGACAAATGTGCAGTTTATGCAAACAGATGGGAAATACAGTGTGTAGATGCACTATAGGGCTTATATTTTTCCTATACACCCCCCCAGCCCCCAATGACCATACAATGTATATGTCCATCTAGGATCAGATACAACTAACAAGAAGTTCTCACCATACAAGCTGTGCTCCAAATGTCAGCAGGGGTGCTATAGCCAGCTCCTATGAGAACTTCTATGGAGCGATACTGTCTTGTCTGTATGTCTTCAGTGAAGTGTTTGTGCTGCACAAAAGGAAACATACACTTATGAATAACAGGTTTTAATTTAGGTGACCAATACGCTCATTCAATTCAGGTCTACCTACCACCCAGCAAGCATTCCCAAGATCTGCAATTTTAACTCTAATAAGGTCTGCATTTCTTGGATCCAGTGGGTTCACCAGGAGGTCTGCAGCACGTGTTTTATCTGCAAAATGAAAGAATAATAAAAAAAAAAAATAGTCATTAGAAACAAAAACATTGTTCGGATTTACATAAACTTAAATAAAAGAAAGAAAAAAAAGAAGAGAGGGTACAGAATCTCCATTACTTTAAACCAGCTAGATCTTCTCAATGTTACAACAAACACCCATTTTGTTTCTTTTTTTCATATGTCAGTAGAAGCTTATGGTGCCTGGCTCTACAATTTGTTCAACCCTCATTTATGTAATATTTTACACTGCCCCTGAAAAAAAAAGACACCTGTCAAAATTTATAAAGGGATTGTATAGTGAATCTTGTACCTGTTTTTTTTTATTATTTTTACTAGGACATACTGTATATGATGATTGTGTATTTAATCCAGCTGGCATTAGATACAGTTGGGTAAAGTTCCACACATTTTGTGCCACCTTCGTTTGATAAAAAAAAAAAAAAAAAACTCTTACTCGCAAATTTTGTATTTCTTGCTTAAGTGAGCCACTCCGATGTCATCTTTCCTGGTTTGCGGGCTCCGGCGCTGTGATTGGCCGGAGCCGTGATGACGTCACTGCCGCGAATGCCGGTCATTTAAGAAAAGACACCAATGCCCGTTCCTTCAGTGTGATTGCGCCTATGACGTTGATGTACATAGTAAATATCTCCTAAATGGTGCAAGTTTAGGAGATATTTACAGTACCTATGGGTGAGCCTTATTATAGGCTTACCTGTAGGTACAAACAGGAAGACTTTACTTCCTCTTTAACCACTTGCCGACCAGCCGCCGTCGTTTTACGGTGGCAGGTCGGCTCCCCTGCGCGAGAGCACGTAATATAACGTCGGCTCTCGCGCAGGCCAGAGGCGCGTTCGCAGCGGGCGCGATCGGTGCCGGGCACACGCGATTGCTCGTTACAGAGCGGGGACCGGGAGCTGTGTGTGTAAACACACAGCTCCCGGTTCTGTCAAGGAGAGAAATGCTGATCTTTTGTTCATACAATGTATGAACAGAAGATCAGTCATTTCCCCTAGTGAGACCACCCCCCCTCTACAGTTAGAACACACCCAGGGACCATACTTCCCCTTCACTGCCCCCTAGTGTTAACCCCTTCACTGCCAGTGGCATTTTTATAGTAATCCAATGCATTTTTATAGCACTGATCGCTATAAAAATGTCAATGGTCCCAAAAATGTGTCAAAAGTGTCCGAAGTGTCCGCCATAATGTCGCAGTACCGAAAAAAAAAATCGCTGATCGCCGCCATTACTATTAAAAAAAAAAATATTAATAAAAATGCCATAAAAATACCCCCTATTTTGTAAACGCTATAACTTTTGCGCAAACCAATCAAACGCTTATTGCGATTTTTTTTTACGAAAAATATGTAGAAGAATACGTATCGGCCTAAACTGAGGAAATTTTTTTTCTTTATATATATTTTTGGGGGATATTTATTATTAGCAAAAAGTAAAAAAATATTATTTTTTTTCAAAATTGGCGCTCTATTTTTGTTTATAGCGCAAAAACTAAAAACCGCAGAGGTGATGAAATACCACCAAAAGAAAATTATTTGTGGGGGGAAAAAAACGCCAATTTTGTTTGGGAGCCACCTCGCACGACCGTGCAATTGTCAGTTAAAGCGACGCAGTGCCGAATTGCAAAAAGTGCTCTGGTCTTTGACCAGCAATATGGTCCGGGGGTTAAGTTAAAATGTAAATACAGATGGATCGTATAGACATAGATGAGCATTGATCTCCCTCTGTCCAAGATTTCAATGACAGCATCATGCCTGAAAGATATCTATTGCTGTACTCTCTCATCGGAGAACCTACAGTTCTCTGGAAAATACACACACACAGATCAGCCATAACTTTATCACCACCCACCCAATATTTGATAATTTCCAGCTCTTGCTGCAAAACAGACCCTTTTCTTGGCAAAACAGCCCTGACCCATTGAAGCATGGACCTCTCAATGCATGCTGTGGCACCTGGAACCAAACTGTCAGTAGCAGATCCTTAAAGTCCTGTAAGTTGTGTGGTAGGGCCTCCGTGGATCAGACTGTTTTCCCCATGCAAATCCTACAGAGGCTTAATTGGACTGAGAGCTGGAAAATTTAGAGGCCAAGTCAACACTCATTTTGCGTTCCTCAAACCATTGCTGAACCATTTCTGCAGTGTGGTAGGGCACGTTATCCTGCTGAAAGAGGCCACTGTCATCAGGGAATACGGTTTCCATGAAGATGTGAACTTGGTCAGCAAGAAGGACCAGGCCTATTTCTGACATTTGTTGTTTACAAGTTAAAATCTGTGGAAAAATACACTTTTTCTAATAAACAATACAGTAAAGTTAATAAAATGTTTGTATAATTTAAAAGATGATTTTACACCAAGTAAATTGACACCCAACATCCTGCCCATCAGTCCAGAAGGTTGGATCGTTTTTGCCACTACCGATCTCTCCGGTAAGAAGGGAAAACAACTGGGAAGCGGTGTGACGGGGGGGGGGGGTGCACTTCTCCTGCCACCCATAAAAGTGATCCCATGTCGCCAAGACCACTTTTATCTGAAAAAGGATTGCCCACTGTGTAAAAATATACCAGGGTTATAGCAGCCATCTGCTGCCAGAACTACGTTATACAACATCAAAGTAATGACATATACAGTGCATCCGGAAAGTATTCACAGCGCTTCACTTTTTCCACATTTTGTTGTGTTACAGCCTTATTCCAAGATGGATTAAATTCATGATTTCCCTCAAAATTCTACAAATACTTCTCCATAATGACGTGAAAGAAGTTTGATTGAAATCTATGCAAATTTATAAAAAAATAAATAAAAAAAATCACATGTACATAAGTATTTACAGCATTTGCCATGACACTCAAAATTGAGCTCAGGTGCATCCGGTTTCCACTGAACATCCTTAAAGTGGATGTAAACCCAATTCATGAAATTTGAGCTGGGCACATATATCTGCAGTATTTTATCTCTCTTCAAAAGAGTCCCATAGCTCTCTCCTGACCCGTTCCTCTGTTACCAGCCTGATAAATCCTGACAAATTCTCGGACACATCAGATAAAAGCAGCCTGAAATTTGACCGGGGAGGTTACTATAAATAGATTAGCAGGCAGCTGGTCCTATTACAAAGCACCTCTGATAGTCTCTGCCTATGTGGACAGGGGGTGTGTGCACCTTTCCTCCAATCAGCAATTTTGGCTGTATGTCCAGACATTACACTCTGTGTTAAACAGGAAGAGAACATTTCCTAACATGATCTGAACTTTCTAACAGTATATAAATGTGAAGACAGCAGATATACATGTAAAGCCTATGTAGGGAGATTTGGTTAATCTCTGTGTTTCATCTGAGGCTGTTCATTTCACTGGGTGTATGGAGGGTTTACATCCACTTTAAGTTATTTCTACAACTTGATTGTAGTCTACCTGTGGTAAATTCAGTTGATTGGACAAACTGAGCGAACGAGGGAGAAGGGCCTCAGCAAGGGAGGTGACCAAGAACCCGCTGACTCTCTGACAGAGCTCCAGCATTTCTCTGTGGAGAGAGGTGAACCTTACAGAAGAACAACGATCTCTGCACCGATCGGGCCTGTTTGGTAGAGTGGCCAGACAGAAGCCACTCCTCAGTAAAAAGGCACATGACAGCCCCGCCTGGAGTTTGCCAAAAGGCACCTGAAGGACTCATGCCATGAGAAACAAAATTCTCTGGTTTGATGAAAGATTGAACTTTTTGGCCTGAATAGCAAGCATCATGTCTGGAGGAAACCAGGCACCGCTTATCACCTGGTCACTACCATCCCTACAGTGAAGCATGGTGGTGGCAGCATCATGCTGTGGGGATGTTTTTCAGCAGCAAGAACTGGGAGACTAGTCAGGATCAAGGGAAAGATGAATACAGCAATGTACAGAGACATTCGTGATGAAAACCTGCTCCAGAGCGCTCTGGACCTCAGACTGGGGCAAAGGTTCATCCTCCAACAGTACAACGACCCTAAGCACACAGCCAAGATAACAAAGGAGTGGCTACAGGACAACTCTGTGAATGTCCTTGAGTGGCCCAGCCAGAGCCCAGACTTGAACCCGATTGAACATCGCTGGAGAGATCTGAAAATGATATGCACCGACGCTCCCCATCCAACCTGGTGGAACTTGAGAGGTCCTGCAAAGAATAATGGGAGAAACTTATAGTATCATACTCAAAAAGACTTGAGGCTGTAATTGGTGTCAAATGTGCTTCACCAAAGTATTGCTCAAAGGCTATGAATATTTATGTATATGCGATATAATTTATTTTTTAATACATTTGCAAAGATTTCAAACAAACGTCTTTCAGGCTGTCATTATGAGGTATTGTTTGTAGAATTTTGAGGAAAATAATGAATTTAATCCATTTTGGAATAAGGCTGTAACATAATGTGGAAAAAGTGAAACGCTGTGAATACTTTCTGAAATCACTGTATATACAGTGGGCAGTCCGGAAGTGGTTAACATATGTGAAGGATAGGACCCAAGGATTCCCAGCAGAACATGCCTAAAGCATTGCAGTGACTTGCCACTTCAGACACAATGGGCCAGATGCACAAAGAACTTACGCCGGCGTATTTATTGATACGCCGCGTAAGTTCTACGATGTGCCGTCGTATCTTTGTTTTGTATCCACAAAACAAGATACGCCTGAATGTGGGCTAGATCCGACTGACGTACGTCTTAGTATGCCGTCGGATCTTAGGTGCATATTTACGCTGGCCGCTAGGTGGCGCTTCCGTTGATTTCCGAGTAGAGTATGCAAATTAGCTTGATACGCCGAGTCTCAAACGTACGTCCGCCCAGCGTATTTTTTTACGTCGTTTATGCAAGGCTTTTTTCGGCGTAACGTTACCCCTGCCTCTATGAGGTGTACGCAATGTTAGGTATGGATGTCGGGACAGCGTTGAATTTTCCGTTGTTTGCGAAAATCGTTCGCGAATACGGCTTTGCGTAAGTTACGTTCACGTCGAAAGCATTGACTATTTGCGACGTAATTTTGCGCATGCGCACTGGGATGCATGCGCCGTTCGTAAAAAGCGTCAATTACGTGGGGTCATACCAGATTACCATACAACACGCCCACTCCAAGCCTACGTTGAATTAAGCGGGCTTACGCCGGCGCACATATGGGAGTAAGTGCTTTGTGGATACCCTACGAGCCACTCTGAGTTACGGCGGCGTAGCACATATGAGATTTTACCCGTTTTTGTGAAATGTAATGTTTTCCTTGACAAAAATCTAACCGAGGGTGTGCTCTTCAGTATACAGCTATACTTTTCTTCAGTCAAGTTAATCCTGTGCTGATCAACAATTCCAGAAAAGTAAAGAAAATCCCTAGGGAGAGTATTTCCATCACCACAAAGATTACGTTTTATGCTTTGTTGCTTTAACCTCTCCTAGAGCCAACTCCTCACAAACTCTCTGTCTGCACCCATAAACTTCACATTTTTCATCCATATGCATGACTTTCTTCTAGCCATTAACTAAGAAATTTCAGTACTGATTGTGCCATGCTAAATATTTATCCTTTTTTTATTACTGCTAAAGTAATTTGAACTGCCAGCCTCCCCTGAAGACCAATGTCTGCCATTTGCCTTGTGCAAACGTGTTTCCTTGTTCACCATTTTTTATTTTAATTTTACACAGATTGAACATTGCAACGTCCTAAAGCAATTTTACATTTTTTATCATTTCTAAATAATACCATATTTTATAACCGAGTTTAAAAATGTACTCGCTTTTATAAGTGATGTAGTTAAATAAGTTGTAGGACACTTTAGGTTTTGGGTCTATAATTTAGAATAAAATAAATTATATTGGAGAACCTTGTTGATGCTGGGGACCCGAAACATCTAATTATCTCTTATAACTCTCAGGGACTCTTTCCTTGAGGTCCTAGGTCTAAACAATCTCTGCAGTCATCATGAGGAGACCCCACTCTCACTTTAGGATCTTAAAATTCTAGTATGCAAAATGCAGCACGGAGTGGGTACAAGCAAAGGTAGGTTGTAACAGAGGCAAGTCAGGACTTTTTCCAACATACATTAATTTTTTATTTTTTTTTCAATTGGAAATAACTTTGTAAACATTTTTTTTCAATTTTCTTTGTATTTTCCAAACCAAGTGCATATGGGGCACAATATCTCATCCTGATTACAAAATATTCTGTAAAACGACAAACTCACAAATCTAAGAAATTAGAAGAGAGCCTCCAAAAGTTTTGGTAAAACCTGCTTCCCCAAGGTATGCCTACTTCTTTAAGACCCCTTTCACACCTAGACCACCCCGGTTAAGCACCGCTCGCTTTAGCGGAACTTTACCGACGCTGCAGAGCCACTTTGTGGGTGGGAGCAGGGCACTTTTAACCCCAAAGAAGGTGTTAAAGAGTTAAAAGTGCCAGTGTTGCGGCGCTTCGGCAGTGCTGCCCATTTATTTCAATTATCAGGGCGGTTTGGGAGCGGTGTATAGACTGTTTCCAAACCGCCCCAAAGATGCCCAAAAAAAGTCCTGCAAGCGCACCACCCCAGTGTGAAAACACTCGGGCTTTCACACTGGGGAGGCATGAGAGGTGCTTTACAGATGCTATTTTTAGAGCTAAAACGCCTGAAAAGTGCCTCAGTGTGAAAGGAGTCTGAAACCCAACGTTAATTATACTAATTACTTCAGAGGATATGGTTCACAATGGTTTCTGTAACCTTGTTGCCAACTGATAATCTTTTTTGTATATCTTAACAGAGTCAAATACAATTATTTCTGCTTCCAACTGTTTGCTTTCTGTGTTCCCTTGAGTATTTACATAAAAAGCCCCTTTTTACTAATCTGGATATTTATGTGTTGTCATCAATTTAACTGTACACACCGCTGTGCAAAGATCAGTAACCGAGCGATGAGTACAGAGCCATAAAACAGAAATAGAACATTTTACCTATGCATACTGTAATTTATGCCCATGTTTTTACGCATATGTACACATATGTTGCAATACTGCCAATGAACAATTTTAAGCTTGAATATGCTTACGCGCCTTTATGCTCCATATTTCCAGAACTTTTTGTCATAAAAGGAAATCTGCCTGATTAAAATGCGTTGGGCGAGACCTTTGTGATGTCATCCTGTCTGCTGGAGGATCAGTGGTGGCATTCTCGCATTGCAATGCTGTCTCATTATGTGAGTGCAATACATATAAATATACTGGATTTATGCGGTTTTACACTATAGTTTTTATCCCTTGGTTTTCTTAATTTCATGTGCAGTTTTTGATTGAGAGTGAACAGGAGGGGTTTGGAGCCTACCATCCTTGTCAGAGCACTACATGATCTCTTATTTAGAGATCACACACAGCTAGTTAAATGCACAGTGATGGTGGATCCATTGGGGATCATCACGAGTGTGTAGGGTTATATCTTTAATGGGAGCTTGATTTTTATCGGAGGACCTTTATTTATTTTTTCAAATGGGACTTCCCTTTACAATTTCTGTTAATTTGATCACGGTTATCCGAACACTGTTTTTGTAGGTTTACTAAATTCATCAAAATTGATTTAAAGCAGGGGTCGACAATGTCCAGGCGTCAGGTCGCAATTGCGACAAGAAATTGTGACCTGGTGCCTGCCGGTAATTGAGGCCGCGGCTTTGCGACCTACAAGGCCACTACCTCAATTACCGGCCGCCACGATGGTGCGGCGGGGGAGATGGGGGCGCACAAAGGCACAGGATCTTGTGTCTCCGTGTGCCCCCACCTCCCCCGCCAGGCGATCGCGGCGGGCCCAAGCGCTTCCTTCTGTGAGCCGACGCCATCTGGTGGTGGTCGTTGGCATTACAAGTTAAACAGAAATTCTAATGTCATTTTTCACTGCCATCTCCTTTCCTCTAATTAGAACCCCTAAACAATATATATTATTTTTATTCCAACACCCTAGAGAATAAAATGGCGATCGTTGCAATACTTTCTGTTACGCCGTATTTGCGCAGTGGTCTTACAAGCACACTTTTTTGGGAAAAAATACACTTTTTTAAATAAAAAAAAAAAAATAAGACAACAGTAAGGGCCCTTTCACACGGGCGGATCAGTAATGATCCGCTCCGTGTGTCCGCTTTTGCTCAGCGGGGATCCTCCGTAAAACCCGCCCTGTCTTTCCTCCGCTCTCCCCTATGGGGGATCGGAAGAACACGGACCGTATGTCCGTGTTCATCCGATCCGCCAGACGGAAGAAAAATAGGATTTTCTTCCGTCCTAAAAAACGGATGTTTGCGGAGGCGGACGATGGTCATCCGCTGACACCCGCAATCACATAGGGACCAATGTACGTTCCGTTTTCATCCACAACGGATAGATGAAAATGCACGTCTGAAAGGGCCCTAAAGTTATCCCAATTTTTTTTTAAGTTGTGAAAGATAATATTACGCCGAGTAAATTGATACCCAACATGTCACGCTTCAAAATTGCGTCCGCTCGTGGAATGGCGACAAACTTTTACCCTTTAAAATCTCCATAGGCGTTTAAAAATATCTACAGGTTGCATGTTTTGAGTTACAGAAGCGGTCTAGAGCTATAATTATTGCTCTCACTCTAACGATCGCGGCGATAACTCACATGTGCGGTTTATACACCGCTTTCATATGCGGGTGCTACTCACGTATGTATTCGTTTCTGCGCGCAAGCTCGTCGGGACTGGGCGCATTTTCTGGCTCCTAACTTTTTTAGCTGGTTCCTAGATTCCAAGTAAATTTGTCAAACCCTGATTTAAAGTGATAGTGCACCAATATTTGCATTTTTCCCGAGTATAAACATTAGTAAGTTCTTACATTCATTTGCAACTGGCCTGCACAGGGAACAGCACCTGTAATGCTTTTACCTCAACTGTATCATTGTGTGCAATATTTTTCTTTTGAATAGTTTATTTTGTAATTTTCTTTACAAAACTAGATGTATCAGAAGAACACAACCCCAATACAAAAAAAGTTCTGTGTAGAATCTACATAAAAACATAATGCAATGATTTGCAAATCTCATAAAACCATATTTTATTCACATCAGAAAACATATCAACTGTTTCAAATGTGAAAATGTACCATTTCAGGAAAAAAAATAAAAACGTAATTTTATAATTGATGGCAGCAACACTTCTCAAAAAAGTTGGGACAGGGCAAAAAAAGCTGGCAAATCACGTAGTGACAATAGAACTGGAAGAACATTTTGCAACTAATTACAATGCATCTGTGAAGTATTCACATCGCTTCACTTTTTTCCACATTTTGTTATGTTACAGCCTTCTTCCAAAATACATAAAATTCAAAATTTTCCTCAAAATTCTACAAAAAATAGCCCATGACAGCATGAAATTTGTTTGTTTGAAATCTTTGAAAATAAAGTAAATAAAAAGAATATCACCACATGCAAATAAGTATTCACAGCCCTTGCTCAATACTTCTAATGCAACATCTCCAGAATTCGACCCTTTCTGACTAATGACAACACAAAGCAACTTATTCACTCCTTGATTATTTCCCGCCTTGTCTAGTGCAACTCTCTCCTTAATGGCCTACCCTTACGCAGGCTATCCCCCCTTCAGTCTATTATGAATTCTGCTGCTAGACTAATACACCTCACAAACCAATCAGTGACTGTTGCTGCTCTCTGCCAATCCCTTCACTGGCTTCCCCACCGTATAAAATTCAAAATGCTAAACACAACATACAAAGCCATCAACAACATCGCCTCCAGCTACATCACCAACCTCATCTGCAGTTATCACCCAAATCGTCCCCTCGGCTCCTCCCAGGACCTCCTGCTCTCTAGCTCCCTAATTACCTCCTCCCATGCTCGCCTTCAGGACTTCCTCAGAGCCTCTCCCATCCTCTGGCACTCCCTGCTACGGTATGTTTGATCAGCCCCTAACCTCTCCAGCTTTAGGAGATCTCGGAAAACTCATGTATTCAGAGAAGCCTATCCCATACCCACCTAACAACTGTCCCCGAGCCACCCCCATCAAATCATTCCCAGCAGCTATTACCTTTTGTAGCACCACCCACTCCCTTTAGAATGTAAGCTCTACGAGCAGGGCCCTCTTGTCCCATCTGTATTGAAGTGTACTGTAATTGTGCCGTCCCCCCTATACATTGTAAAGTGCTGCGTTAACTGTTGGCACTATATAAATTGTGTATAATAATACTTTGTTGGAGCACATTTGGCACCAATAACAGCCTCAAGTATTTTGGAGTATGATGCTACAAGCTTGGCACACCTATTTTTGGGCAGTTTCTCCCATTCTTCTTTCTAGGGCCTTTCAAGCTCCATCAGGTTGTATGGGGAGTGTCGGTGCACAGCCATTTTCAGATCTCTCTAGAGATGTTCAAATCGGGTTCAAGTCTGGCCTCTGGCTCAGCCACTCAAAGACATTCACAGAGTTGTCCCCTAGCCACTGCTTTGTTATCTTGGCTGTGTGCTTAGGATCATTGTCTTGTTGGAAGATGAACCTTCATCCCAGTCTGAGGTCCAGAGCCGGCCAGAGCAGGTATTCATCTTTTTCTTGATCCTGACTAGACTCCCAGTTCCTGCCACTGAAAAACATCCCACAGCATTATTCTGCCACCACCATGCTTCACTGAAGGGATAGTATTGGCCAGGTGATGAGCGGTCAGGCCAAAGCGTTCAATCTTTGTTTCATCAGACCAGAGAATTTTGTTTCTCATGGTCAGAGTCCTTCAGGTGTCTTTTAGCAAACTCCAGGCGGGCTGTCATGTGCCTTTTACTTAGGAGTGGCTTCCATCTGGCCTCTCTACCATACAGGCCTGATTGGTGGAGTGCTACAGAGATGGTTGTTCTTCTGGAAGATTCTTCTCTGAGAAACACTGGAGGAGATCTGTCAGAATGACCATTGGGTTCTTGGTCACCTCCCTGAATAAGGCCCTTCTCAGTTTGGTGAGGCGGCCCGCTCTAGGAAGAGTCCTGGTGGTTCCAAACCTCTTCCATCTACAGATGGAGGCCACTGTGCTCATTGGGACCTCCAAAGCTGCACTCAGATCTCTGCCTCAATACAATCCTATTTCAGAGGTCAACAGAAAATTCCTTGGACTTCATGGCTTGGTTTATGCTCTTACATGCACTAACTGTGGGACCTAAGGCCACGTACACACGACCGGATCTGTCCGCTGAAACTGGTCTGACGGACCAGTTTCAGCAGACATGTTCGGTCGTGTGTAGGCCCGACCGGACAGTTTCCAGCGGACAAAAATTTCTTAGCATGCTAAGAAATCTGTCCGCTGGAAACCTGTCCGTTGGACGTGTTCGGTCGTCTGTACAGACTCACCGGACACATCCGATGGGCCGCCATCCCTTGCATGTGTCGTACTGATTCGACGCATGCGTGGAAGCTTTGAACTTCCAGGGCCGCCCACGTCGCCGCGGCCACGTCCCCGCGTATTGTTTACGCACGGATTTCTGTCTGATGGTGTGTACAACCATCAGACAGAAATCTCCGGGCGGACATGTCCACTGAAAACGGTCCGGCGGACCGTTTTCAGCGGACTGTCCGTCTGTGTGCACGGGGCCTTACAATGTCATGAAAAAGTATTCATACCCCTTAAATTTTCCACATTTTGCCATATTATAACCAAAAACGTAAATATATTGTATTGGGCTTTTACGCGATAGACCAACACAAAGTGGCACATAATTGTGAAGTAGAAGGAAAATGATAAATGGTTTTCAAAATGTTTTAAAAAAAAATAGTGGTGCAACGGATCGTCACCGATCCGTGATCCGGACAGGTCAACCTGTTCGGATCGACACACCACGCGATCCGCAGCCTCGGCCATAGGAAAGGCCCCGGCCTAGCTCCGGAGCGGCGGCCATCTTGATACACCCGGCGGCAGCGGTCTCGTCAGAAAGGGACATTTCGTCGCCGCCATCTTGCTCCACCCCACACTCCTGCACAGTATTGATAGTGAGAAGGGGGCAAGCGGACATCTTGCTACACCCAACGGAGTTTTAGATTTCACAGTTATTTGCAACACAAAACTGAGCTTATATGCTTAAATACAGTATTTGGAAATCCAACGGACTGTTTACATGTTAAATTTTAAAAGCAGTAGCAAACCTCACATGCTTGCTAATGTGACAGAACACCTCTGATTTTCACATTTAATTTAGTTAAATGTGAAAATCAGAGGTGTTCTGTCACATTAGCAAGCATGTAAGGTCAGCAGGTTTGCTGTTGCTTTTAAAATGTAACCAGTCCGTCAGATTTACATATACTGTATTTAAGCTCCGTTTGGGGTTGAAAATAACTGTGAAATCTAAAACTCCGGTGGGTGTAACAAGATTTGTCTTGTTTTTTTTGCTGATCCGAAAAATGATCCGATCCGTGGCTCTAATCCGAGGATCGATCCGATCCGTGAGTTTTTTGATCCGTTGCACCCCTACAAATAAATATGTGAAAAGTTTGGTGTGCATTTGTATTCAGCCCCCTTTACTACAATACCCCAAACTAAAATCTAGTGGAACAAATTGCCTTCAGAAGTCACCCAATTAGTAAATAGAGTCCACCTGTGTGTAATTTAATTTCATTATAAATTCAGCTGTCTGTGAAGCCCTCATAGGTTTGTTAGAGAACCTTAGTAAAACAAAAAGCATCATGAAGACCAAGAAACACACCAAACAGGTCAGGGATAAAGTTGTGGGGCATTTTAAAGCAGGGTTATGTTATAAAAAAATATCCCAAGCTTTAAACTCACAGAGCACTGTTCAATCCATCATCTTGAAAATGGAACGAGTATGGCACAACTGCAAACCTACAAAGACATTGCCGTTTACCTAAACTCACATCCTGGGCAAGGAGTGAATTTATCAGAAAAGCAGCCAAGAGGCTCATGGTAACTCTGGAGGAGCTGCAGAGATCTACAGCTCAGGTGGGAGAGTCTGTCCGCAGGACAATTATTAGCTGTGCACTCCACAAATCTAGCATTTATCAAAGAGTGGCAAGAAGGAAGCCATAGTTGAAAGCCATAAGAAGTCCCATTTGCCGTTTGAGTATGAGAAGCCATGTGGGGGACACAGCAAACGTGGGAAAAGGTGCTCTGGTCAGATGAGACCAACATTTTACTTTAAACTCTTTGTATGGTGGAAAACAAACACTGCACATCACCCTGAACACACCATCCCCACTGTAAAACATGGTGGTGGCAGCATCATGTTGTGGGGATGCTTTCCTTTAGCAAGGACTAGGGAAGCTGGTCAGAGTTGATGGGGAGATGATTGGATCCAAATACAGGGCAAACTTAGAAGAAAACCTGTTAGAGTCTGCAAAAGACTTGAGACTGAGGAGAGGGTTCACATTCAAGCAAAACAACGACCCTAAACATACAGCCAGAGATACAATGAAATGGTTTAGATCAAAGCATATTCATGTGTCAGAACGGCCCAGTCAAAGTCCAAAACTAAATCCAATTGAGAATCTGTGGCAAGACTTGAAAACTGCTGTTCACAGACACACACTCTCAATCCAATCTGACAGAGCTTGAGCTATTTTGCAAAGGAGAATGGGCAAAAAGTTCACTCTCTACATGTGCAAAAATGGTAGAGACATACCCAAAAAGTCTTGCAGCTGTAATTGCACTTCACAATTATGTACCACCTTGTCTTGGTCTATCACATAAAATCCCAATAAAATACATTTTAGTTTTTGGTTGCAACATGACAAAATTCAAAGGGGTATGAATAGTTTTTCAAAGCACTGTATATAGACCAATCAACTGAATTTACCACAGGTGGACTCCAAGTTGTATAAACAACTTAAAGCGGTAGTTCCCCCTCCAAAAATATTTTACCCTTAGTCTGATGCTCATTTTGTCTAGGGGAATCGGCTAGTTGTTTTAAAATCGACGCTGTACTTACCGTTGTAGAGAGCGATCTTCTCCGTCGCTTCCGGGTTTGGTCTTCGGGGATGGGCATTCCTTCTTGATTGACAGTCTTCCGACAGGCGCATCCATCGCGTCACGATTTTCCGAAAGTAGCCGAACGTCGGTGCGCAGGCGCCGTATAGAGCCGCGCCGACGTTCGGCTTCTTTCGGCTACTCGTGACGCGATGGTTGCGACCGTCGGAAACCTGTCAATCAAGAAGGAACGCCCACTCCCAAAGACCCATACCCGGAAGCGACGGAGAAGATCGCTCTCTACAACGGTAAGTACAGCGTTGATTTTAAAACAACTAGCCGATTCCCCTAGACAAAATGAGCATCAATCTAAGGGTAAAAAAAATTTGGAGGGGGAACTACCGCTTTAAGGATGATCAGTTAAAATAGAATGCACCTGACCTCAATTTTGAGTGTCAAGGCAAAATCTCTATCAACCAAAAGTCACATCTGAACAAGATCCAGACGATCCGCCATCTTCTCTGGGCCAAAACTCCAGCAATTGGTCTCTTCAGTTCCCAGACGTTTAATAGTGTGGTTAAAAGAAGAAGAGGGGATGCTACTACATAGTAAACATGGCCCTGTGCCAACTCTTTTGAAATGTGTTGCTGCCTTCAATTTCAATTTTTTTTTTTTCCTTCAAATGATTTTCTAAGTTTAAACATTTGATGCTTTGTATTGTAAATAAAATATGGGATTTATGAGATTTGAAAATCATTGCAATCTGTTTTAATGTATGTTTTTTTTTGGAAGTTAAGGGTATAGCTAAACTTGATATAACATAACAAAACAGAACAGTTGAAGTAACATGTAACCTCGATCAGATATGTAATGTATAGAAAAAGAATTAAAAAAAAATTAAAAAAACTTTCCATAAGAGGATACATACATTCTTCCTTCTGAAAACAAAGGCTCATATTACTGTTTCCTTGATATAGTAATACAGACATTAATAATATCAACATTATTACGCAACACCCACTTCTGACCGTTTGTGCTGTGGGTTTAATTGCGGACTTACCCCTGCTAAACTGTAGGTGAAAAATCTAGTATATATTGTAGAATCACACAAGAATCGCTTGGTTAAAAAAAATAGAACCAATCCAAATTGGCATATAAATCATAGCCACAGATTCACAAAAACAATAGCCAATATTATCAAACAATAAAGCCCCAATGCCATAGAAGACATACCTAAAGAACAAAAGACAATATTCATCATAAACTGGATAGATTACCAGCCAACAAGTTTATCCAATAATACCAATCCCAGGGGATGGAACAAATGGTCTCTCACAGGCTACCCTCCCATGTGCCTGATCTCCAAGTGCCCCCAGGTATCTCTCGGTCAGGTCTTCTCCACAGCGCCACTCCATTGTACCATTCTCTTTCATTCTTATCCTAGTGCCTTCTATCCATTATCATTGAGGAATCGCTTAATTGTACAATCATATATTGTTTATGAAAGTATTTGGAAGGGAACTCAAGCCCCCTTTGATGTGATGACTACCCAGCAGAGGTAAAGGGAGGCCCATGCTTGATACCTTGGGGTAAACAGACTCCGGCTGCTCCAACGCTAAGCAGAAGCATACAGTCAATAAGCGCAGTCATGGCATCCTTAATCTTGAATGAAATCTCCACTACATGCATGTCCCCCTTCCATCTCAGGAAACATGTCATGCTCAAGAAAAAAAAAAGGAGGTGAATGCCTTAGTGCCAAGTACTTGGAGACTGCTGAAAATCCAGGTAGTTTGAAAGTCACGCCCAGAAATATGAAAAGGCCGGATGTGAAGCTGCAGTACATGCATTGAAAGGTGATGCAGGTGCAGTAGCTGCTCGAGCCACACAGGAGCACCAAGCTCCACAAGGGTTGGCCCACAATACTGCTGACACAGATGCACAATTGGACAAAAATGGCATCAAATTTAATGAAACCCCAGCGCTGCCTGTTATTGCCAATTTTGGAGGTTTAAGATTAGGGATAATATACTTTGTTGTTAAAAGAAATGCTTCTAATATCCAGATCAGAATAGGCATGGTCTCACCCAAACCATATGAAGCTGTGAATGCAGCCCATGTAGAAACAGAAGCCACTATTGTGGAGTGCTCAATATATGGAGGCTTGTTTTCACACCCCAACACATTAATCTCAGTATTTATTTCTATAAATATTCAAATATAAAAATGCAAGATATTTCACGTGCCTTTTTGTTTAACGTGAGTATTTATTCCCAAGGAATGGACCTCTCAAAAGGGTTGGGCAGGAATTCTTTTTCCTGTGTGGCAAAATCAGTAAAAGTTGCCAGGAAATTCATTTTTGCCATACTCTGGATCAAAAGAGCAGTAGCCAAGCATATCTAAACTTGAAAAATGTTATTCTTAATAAAAAGAAATTAAAGCTGCAAAATCAACACAGATATACTAAAGTTAACTTAAAGGGGTTGTAAAGGTAAAACATTTTTTTTCCCTAAATAGCTTCCTTTACCTTAGTGCAGTCCTCCTTCTCTTACCTCATCCTTCGATTTTGCTTTTAAATGTCCTTATTTCTCCTGAGAAATCCTCACTTCCTGTTCTTCTGTCTGTAACTACACACAGTAATGCGAGGCTTTCTCCCTGGTGTGAAGAAAACCTCTTGAGGGGGGAGGGGGCGAGCAGGAGTGTCAGGACGCTCACTAACACACAGCTCCTTTATCCATCTGCAACGTAGAGAGTGACCTGACTTGCCTGCTTGCCCCCTCAAGAGGCTTTCTCCACACCAGGGAGAAAGCCTTGCATTACTGTGTGTAATTACAAACAGAAGAACAGGAAGTGAGGATTTCTCAGAAGAAATAAAGACATTTAAAAGCAAAATGGAAGAATGAGGCAAGTGAAGGAGGACTGCACTAAGGTAAAGGAAGCCATTTAGGGGAATTTTTTTTTACCTTTACAACCACTTGAATTAGCTTGCCACTTTTTGGTGCATTGCATGGTGCGAGTTTTGGGAATATTCTTAAAAACAATAGTGTTACATGCCACAGGACCCTGATGTAGAGGCTCCCACATGTTCCATATACAAACCATTGATGATCCTGTAAACTCATAACACAACAGTATAGAGCCTGTTCTTTTGCACTAACCCTAATAAAGGACTAAAGGGTAACTTTGGCCAGGCTACAAACATCAATTTGTTTTACATGTTGTTAAAGAGGTTGGAAACCACTGAAATGCATAATGAGCTAGTATGCATTGTATACTAGCTTGTTATGAAATACCTTAAAACAAATCTTTCTCAAAGCTTCTTCAGGGTTTCACGGGCTCCAGCGCCAATTGGCCTGGAGCTGCCGTGAACGCCACGGGCTCAGAAGGAATGGCACATGTATGCCGTTCCTTCAGAGTGCATGCGCCAGTGATGCCACTAGCTGCATGCACTGGAAAAATCTTCTAAAATGTACAGGTTTGGAAGATATTTTCAATATCTGTAGGCAAGCCTTATTATAGGCTTACCTATTGGTAAAAGTTTGAAGAGGAAGTTTTACCACGATTTTGAATTCGCAGCAGTGTGAACCTAGCCTGAGTGTTTGCACAAAATATAGCAGTTTGTGCTTTAAAAGGTTACCGTGGCAAGATTTTATGACATCCAAGTATGTACAAAACAGTAAGTTAACTTTACATCAAGCCTTCATTGACCTCTGTAACTGCAGGCACTGTAGTGAAATTCATCCTCTTAATTCCTTCAGGTCCAATCAGTAGCTCACCTCGCATTGCTCTGGCCTTCCAGGGCTTCTATCTGTTTACAGTCACATTCTGAAAAACTCACTGCTGGGAGGAAAAGCTTGGCTGGCTTAGAGAAGAACTACAGTGCTTCTGCTCTGAAGTTTGAAGATACATTTCTCCAAGGTGCCGGCAGCTACATAGGTCAGCAAGGGCTTGTTTTAAAGCAAACATACTGTATTTTGTACTTTTTATGTATTCTGGCCACAAAAACACTTTTTCAAGTGCAAATAAAATATTTAAAAGATAATTAAATGAACAGGAGAAACTGCTGTTTGGATCCTGTAGCATTCTGTGCTGCCCAAGTTTATACATACAAGCACTAAATAGCCATGATGAAATGAAATATAGCTAATAAACATTTAAAGTTTATATGATCGGACTGAAAATTAGGCTAAAATTCACTGCCACATTCCATTCTGTGTTCAGGAAGACAGAAGAATTGTCACTAGTATAATTTACGGCACAAGAAGAATTTAAGTTACTGAGAATTAGCTAATAAATGTTTTGCTTTGTGTTTCAGACCAGTTGGCAGTGACAAGTGGTGATTTTCCTGTACAATTTTACATGGATAGGGAGTCTCTATTTTTTGGTAAACAAATTGAATCATGTCTGAATAGATGAGGGCTTTCCAATGTCCCTTCAAGTTATAGTGTTCTTTATCCCAGCTGATGTAGTACCATATATAGTGAAGGTCCTCATACACATTGTGAGTTTCGCATTTCAGACCAATATAATGGCTCAGAGGTTAGCCCCAATAAATAAATCTTGGTTTGTGCTGGTGTGGCTTTGAAGTGCATTTCCACTTTTAAAGCCAAATCGGTATAACACCTACATGATATGTGTTACCTGTTCTCATTTACATAGTATAACTTATCAAAATATTGAAAAAATAGGATTTTTTGTACTCACCGTAAAATCCTTTTCTCTGAAGTCCATGGACGGACACAGCTCCTTAAATCTTGACAAGTGGGTTATGTTCCCTGTTTACAGGAGAGGACTAGGCAGAAACATGTTAAATAGTTAAATACATGTTACATTAACAGAGTTGAACAGCCCCGCCCAGGGGGCGGTCCCTCCAGACATAACCCTCCTCACTGCAGCTTGCAGCCTCAGTTCGTAACAAGCAGTACAAACCTAAAAAGGAGGGGTGGGAGCTGTGTCCGTCCATGGACTTCAGAGAAAAGGATTTTACGGTGAGTACAAAAAATCCTATTTTCTCTTATCGTCCATGGACGGACACAGCTCCTTAAATCTTGACAAGTGGGACGTCCCCAAGCAGTGTCAAAAAACGAGGGGTGGGAAATATATCAGTAAAAACAATTTTAACTTCACCCCAAAACAAGCAGAGCTCCTCAACGGAGGAGGTGCAACTTTAAACAGCCGCCGGCAAAAACTAGCGGCTGAAAAAAACATCATAAGATGCACTCACAGCAACCATGTAAATTCTGGAAAAAGCGTGAACGGACGAGCAAATCGCCGCCTCGCACACCTGTGAGACCGACGCATGATGTCGGGAAAAAAAAAAAAAAAAAAAAAAAAAAAAAAAAACCCAGGAAGCACCAATTGCCCTGGTCGAAAGTGGCGTGACCGGAAAGGGGGGCCCGCCCTTAGGAGCATAGGCCTGTATGACGGCCTGCCCGATCCACCGAGAAATGGTGGTCGACGAGACCGCCAGGCCCTTTTGTGGACCAGACACTGACACAAAAGAGAGTCAGAAGCTCCGAAATGGAGCCGTAGTAGGCTGGTATACCCGCAAAGCGCGTACCACGCCTAAAGTATGAAAGGCCGAAACCTCCTTCGGAAGAAGGGAAGGTCGCGGGCGCACCATCACCTAATCCTTATGGGGGATCAAGCATGGCGGCTTGCAAGACAAGACCGCCAACTCAGAAACCCCTCTAACAGAGGTAAAGGCCACTAAAGGGGCCACCTTCTGAGATAGTGTCAAGAGAAAATCTCTCTGATGTTTCCAAAAGGAAGGTTCCTGAAGAACCGAGAGCACCAGAGTCAAAACTCATGGGGGAAGAGATGGGCCAAGAGGGGACAGTATATGACAAACCCCTTGCACACAAAAAAAAAGGGGACCCACCAGGGAACGGGCCGCAAAAAGGCCACTAAAAGAACACAGCCAAGGCTGAAATCTGCCCCCAAACGGTGCTTTAAGCAATTTTTAGATCCAATCCAAGCTTTAAAAACAGCAGGACCCTGGACATTGAAAGTACGCCCGTGGACGTCACTCCATCCCTTCGCACCAAGAGAGGTGCGACGGTAGATCCTCCGGAAGAAGACTACGGTGCCCTGTTGAGATGACCGAGTCAGACAGACCCTGGTCACCTAAAGTCTGGCTTCCAATAACCATGTTAAGCAAGTCAGTGACTGTACAACAGGAGGAAGTATGGGACCTTGAGACAGGAACCTCCTGCCCTGGCAATCGCCAGGGTGCCTCCGCTACCAGGCGCCCGATATCAGCGTACCAAGGACGCCGAGATTAATCTGGAGCGATTAGAATCATCGGGATCTCCTCAGCATCCACTCTGTGGAGCGGCCGAGGAAGCAACTACCATGGAGGAATGGCAAAAAATCACCGATACAGACAACACAGGGCCACCAGCGCGACTGACGCGTCTGTACAAGATCACTAGACCTGGCCACTAACTGACACCCTTGCGGCGGAGACAAGCTGCCAGGAGATCCATGCCATGTGAGGCTCACCTCCTGCAAGGGAGCCGAAACACCCCAAGCACAAAGACCAGTCGCCCTGGTCCAGCATCTGGCGACTCCAGTAGTCTGCCTGCCGGCATACCTGATGGTAGACTGAAGCCACGGCCGTGGCGTTGTCCGGCTGAAACCAGATTGGTCGACCACAAGGAGAAGCATAGCCTGATCGCCTAAAATAGTAGGACAATGAACAGTAGACAGCACCTGGTATTCCCAGGCGGTCTTCCACCAGGCACTAGCCAGGCCCGACCCTGGGTAGCTACCGAGACCAGACACATTCAAGGAGGTGTGGTCATAGGTCCACACAAGTCCAGCGACTCAGGGCCGACTGGACCCCCCAGTTTTGTGAACCTCCAGGTTCACAACCCGTGAGCTGGCATTCGTCGTAAACACCGACCACTGGAAGGAAGGAACAACTTCCCGGACCGAAGAGTCGGGAATCTCTGTCACCAACTCAGAGAGACTCTGACTAGGTGGCGCACAGGAATCTAATGATTTCAGAGACAAGAGATTTTTACCACCTGGACAGTAGTTCCACTGGAAAACCAGGGTGTGGAACTGGGCATACAGTACCACCTTGAAGGAGGCTACCCACAGACCCTGAACCAGCAGGCGCCCGGAGAGAAGACCGATTGCGTGATGCCAATACCTTCTCCGCAGACTGAAGAGTCTGCAATTTCTCCAGGGGAAGAAGGACCTTTGCCACTGAGGAGTCTGGATCAACACTAGATACTCCTACGCTGAGTCGGAACCTAGCATGCCCATAATTTGAACCCTGGGTCGCACACATGTAGGGCAGGCTTGCTGCCACTGAGCTACACTTTCTGGCCTAAACGTTTAACATCCACCCGAATCTTCGGAGGGTCTGAATGGGAATAACCCATCCACTAGGTCGGAGACAGAAGCTGCTCTCAGAAGAAAGTCGTCAAAGTAGCCAATGAGGCAAAGCCTCGCTGTCCCAACAAAATTCAAATAAGTGCGAGCTCCTAGCTGAAAACCCATGGTGCTGACGCCAGATCAAAAGGGAGGGCCACAGGCTGACAGAGACCCTTCTCTCATCACGAAGCACAGAAAAAAACACTGTGACATGTGCAAAACGGGACATGCATGTATGCGTCCCTGATGTCCGAGGACGTCAGGACATCCCCCGGATGAAGCGCAGCTACCACCGAACAAATGGATTCCATGCGGAACTACCCGACGTTCACAAAGGTATTTAAGGGCCTGAGGCCCATAGAAAACCCCAAAACTCTCGTCCTGCAGGAAAGGTAAAATTACCTTGCAGCTTAGCAAATCCCACACTGCCCAAGGCAGACCGACGTGCCGGGAGGGGAAGATACAAGGACAGAACTTTGTTCTGTGGATAGGAGGAAACCCTATCTAGTACTCCGAAGAGACCACCTCGCAGACCCACTAGTCGGAGAGCAGGGAGGTTTCACTGAATTGTGAACCTGCAAGCCGCCCCTCCCACCTAGAGACAGGGAGGGAAGGCTATATACATTGGCAGGATTTGGGTGCCGGCGTGATCGGCTTATGCACCCAGGGACAGATTAGTCCCCCAGCTGGGCCTTTGACGGCCTGGGAGGGTTGCCCCTAAATAATACACACACATAGTGTGTATGTATATTATGTAGGTGTATGCACACATGTCTTTGGAGGAAACCGGAGTACCCGGAGGAAACCCACACAGACACAGGGAGCGACAATGCAAGCTCCAGGCAGATTGGCGTCAGTGTGCAGATTCGAACCAATGACTCTTTTGCTGCCAAGTAATGGAGTTAAGCACTACACCACCGTGTGCACAAAACCATTCTGAAACAGACGCCCTGGATAACAAGGGCGCAGCATTCAATGAAGCATCACAGACCTATATGAGGCCCTGGACCAGCTGGTCCGCTAGGCTAATAACCTCAGGAGAGAGTCGGTGCTCCTCCACTGTCTGGTGCAAAATGCTCACTCTGTGAGTTGTATACAGCACTAGGGGTCAGGACTACTCCAAGATGGCCGCCGAGCGTTCAGAACGCGGCCACAGGAAAAAGGCCAGCACAATGTAAGCTGCGCCATAGCGTGGCTACGACAAAATGGGCGCCAATGGGAGTTTTCAATGTAATTGAAAAATCTCCCAAAAAATAGCGCCAGCGACCACTGAGACCCCAGTGTAGTGGCCACAATAGGCCGCAAGCCAGACCCCAGCATGGTAAACATGGAACGGGTCAGTACTTCGGATCTTCTATCAGTCAGATCCAGACAAGTAGGGGTTCCCGCCCGGCGGTGAGGGACTACAAAAGCCCTCAGTGGCTTTTCTCATTCCGCATCTCAGAAATTATCAAAGAAGGGCACAGAAGGAAAAACCTACACAGCGGTCTGATTTGTGTGATCCAAAAAAGACCGAGCCCTCAGCGGAAACCCAGCTGCACTATGCAGCTTAGGAGAGTCCCTTGCAGCAGTAAAAAGCGCACCCATAAATGCCTTATTCTGCCTTTTTTTTTTTTTTTTTTTTAAACTAGGTACCTAGTCCATGGCTCCATAACAGAGCATTCCCCAGGGGATAACGGGGGAAGGGGGCACTCTTTTACCGCCCGCCCGCAGTCCACCCCCACCCTGGCACAAACTGTGTCCAGGACTAACAATAAAAACTCTGTGGGAATCCCAGGTGCTAACACCTGCTGCCACCACCAGCATGTGGGGAAGGACCCAGATACTGACTCCAATATTTACATATAGTGTGTATTATAATATGCACACCTGTCCATACAAATAGACAAAAGCTCCTAGAGCCCTATTCAGGGCCTCTCACCCACTTGCTGCGCTGACCAGGGGTAACCAGGGGACTCCCTCAGGAGGAGACTGCACAGCGCTGCCTGTGAGGAAAAGAACCGTGAGGTAACTTTTCCAGGGACCTGTGTTTAAACAGGAAAAGCCTCATAGGGCTGTTTTATTTAAGGACAAGTCACAGATACAGCATAAAAAGCAAAACCATTACAGGTGTCACCAATCAGTCAGCGTCTGCTGAAGTATAATCATAAACATCTGTGCTCATCACAGGGCTTTTTACCTCACAGGAAAGCCCAATACAAAAAAGAAAAAACACAGGCCAGATAACACAGTCCCCTCAGGAAGGCCCCCTCCCCCCTGACAGCGGCAATGTTAGCAATGCAGCAAGGGAAAGGAGCAGGGAAGGGAGAAGGGACCCCCAAACCCCAGGAATGCCCAGCTGTACCAACCCACCGAAGCAGGAGGGACTGTACTTACCCGTCCGAGCGAGGACTCGCTGACGCATTCCTGACAGACCTACAACCGCAATGGAGGTAGCTGTCGGCCCGGTCCACTGTGATTGAGACAACACCACAGCCCAGTCATATGTGGACCTCGGAGCAAAGCTCACCGGCCACCTCAGGAGTCATGAGGTATGGCGTGGCAGACCAAGCCTCTTTGCAAAGGTGTGCCCACGCTTGCTGGTCGGACTGAGTAGACTACAAGGATCTATAATATCCAGCCTGTCTCTCAGCCAACAGTTGAAAGAAGATTCTTCAAGAAAAAGTAAAGTAAAATAAAATAAAATTTCTCCTCAGGGCGCTGGGCCCAAAGGGAGCCATACGTCCTTCTCCTTTGCTAGGCAGAACGAAACTGAGGCTGCAAGCTGCAGTGAGGAGGGTTATGTCTGGAGGGACCGCCCCCTGGGCGGGGCTGTTCAACTCTGTTAATGTAACATGTATTTAACTATTTAACATGTTTCTGCCTAGTCCTCTCCTGTAAACAGGGAACATAACCCACTTGTCAAGATTTAAGGAGCTGTGTCCGTCCATGGACGATAAGAGAAATGCGATTTATGTTTTTTATTTGATCTTTTCTGAAAACACCAAAGCAGAAGTTTTCCCATTTTATGCAATGCTAGAAATAGGGGTTGGCAGATCATCATCAATTGTAAACTAATTGTACACACAATGGGGGAGATTTACTAAAAGTGGTGCACTCAGAATCTGGTGCAGCTGTGCATGGTAGCCAATCTGCTTCTAAATTCAGCTTGTTTTTTAGGGCCCCTTCACACGTACGGACCGTATGTCCGCATTTTCATCCGTCCGTTTGCGGACGAAAATGGGACATACATGGGTCCCTATGTGATTACGGGTGTCAGCGGATGAACATCCGCTGACACCTGTAATTTGTCCGCCTCCGCAAAGATCCGCATTTGCGGACGGAAGAAATCCTATTTTTCTTCCGTCTGCCGGATCGGTTGGGATGAACACGGACATACGGTCCGTGTTCATCCGATCCCCCATAGGGGAGAGTGGAGGAAACACAGGGCGGTCCCTGCACAGTGTGCGGGGACCGCCCTGTCAGCTGCCAGCTCAGCGGGGATTTTACGGAGGATCCCCGCTGAGCTTTGCGGACACACGGAGCGGATCATTACTGATCCGCTCAGTGTGAAAGGGCCCTTAGGTATGCTGTGTGAATGGGAACACAAACACATAGTGGAGGTTTCTCAAATATGGCTGTAAAGGTGGAACTAAACTCTGGCATTAAAGAGGAAGTAAACTCTAATGGGTTTTTACTTCCTCTGTCGTTCCCTGCAAAGTTAAAGCATAATAGGCTAGTATGCATTGCATACTAGCCCATTACATGGCATTCACCTGCAATCAAAGCCCACATAGTCCCCGATGGTGCAAGCATCTATCTTCTGCCCTCTTACTTCCTGGGCCGTGGACTCCGGCCGTTTGACTGGCTGGAGCCACGGGAGTCGTCAGTCACGGCACATACAAGTGAAGAAATGGCACGGAGGTCCATTTCCTCATAGTACATGCGCCATTGACATCGGTGCACTACAAGGTAAATATCTCCTAAAGGTGCATGTTTAGGAGATATTTCCACTACCTATAGGTAAGCCTCATTATAGGCTTACCTAAAAGGTAAAAGTGACCAAGGAGGATTTACAACCACTTTAAGCCTAGTACACATTACTGTTTTTTTTTTTGGGTTGAATGAGAAAAAAAAAAATGACAACTCTGAAGGAGCCGCTGTACTAACTATCCGACGTTAGAACAGCGATCTTCCCTGTTGTGCTCTTGTGATCTGACAGGGGCCGAACGACCGGCTTCTGTCGCACTGGCTGCAGTGCACACGGCCAAATGTCGGGCAGTTTCTATTGAACCAGGCAACGCCGACCGACCGGCTTCTGTCACACTGGCTGCAGTGCACACGCCCAAATGTCGGCCAGTTTCTATTGAACCAGGCAACGTCGACCGACCGGCTTCTGTCGCACTGGCTGCAGTGCACACTGCCAAATGTCGGCCAGTTTCTATTGAACCAGGCAACGCCGACCGACCGGCTTCTGTCGCACTGGCTGCAGTGCACACGGCCAAATGTCGGTCAGTTTCTATTGAACCAGGCAACGCCGCCCGACATGCAGCCCATGTGTACTAGACTTTAGACTTTGATATCATTTAGATATGAATAGTCCAGTATGTCCAAAACTCTGTAACTAGAAGAGAAAAATTAATACATGTTGTAATCTCAAAGTATATCAAGTGCACTTCTTTTTCTGTAAACTCTTTCACTTAAAGCATAAGTTTACCTTTTGAAAATAAATAATAATGCACATTTTTTGCAGATAAAAAACGTGCATTTATTTATTTTTCCTAAAAGGAGCCCGCAGAGCATTGTACCTCCGATCAGAACATGTCAGGCTCCTACATATTCTCAAGTTGGCTGTCTGCCCGTACCTCCAATATAGGCAGGCAGAAACTTAAGAGCAGGAAGATCAATTACCTAGGAGAGCGCTAACCAGCGCCCTCGCAGTTCATCGAGAACTACTAGCTATTGGTACTTGTAATCTATGCAGTCACAGGCCATGCTGTTTGCAAATTGTGACAGCGGGTGGGAGGGGAGAGGATCCGCGGGGGTGCATACTTAACATATTACATCTTGCATAAGGGTGAACTTGGCATTTAAGACATAAGTGTATACACATAGAAGTGCATGCCATTCACTTTTGTGTACTCAAGTACACTTTGATTATAAACCATTTTACAATGCGATAGACTTGGAAATGGATGTTCGCAGTAGCTTTCAACAGTATAAAAGTGCCTTACAAGTAATGTGCTCATATGACAAGTTTTGAAAAGCTCCAGAAATAGTTTGATACATGGCTGTACTCTGTGAAATAAGGGGGTTGGTAGACTTGTGTTAGTATGGAAATCTGCAGCACTGCTAACAGCGTAGAAGGAAATATAAGAAATAAGATGAAGAATGCATAGGAGAGAATACTTACTTTTTGGCATATCTCCAGTACTTGATGCAGAAACCGTTCTGCTCCTATCTTGGCAAGAGCCATTTTCATCTCTCTCTAACACTGTAGAATCCTCAGAAGCTGCCAACCCAGATTCCACAGACTCCAAAGGTCCAGAAAACATTGCAGAAGAGAATTCAGAGAACTGTAATTCTGCATTCTTATGTTGTCCATTTGGCAATTCACTGTTAAACTGTTCATAAGAGCTACTGTATGTGCAATCACTTTCTGCATTTGACTCATCTAAGTTAAAGTCTTCTGGGTTGGGACAGTCTTCATCCTCTTCATCGTCATCATCTAATGGCTGTTCCAGAGAGAATGGACCATTCTCTAAATGGCCATTTGTTTTTGGGGACTCATTCCATGTTGGATCTGTGTTACCAAGCTCTGGGTCTGCATCATCATCATCTTTTTCAATATTTTCCTTTTCTGTGTCTTCTTTTTCATCATGATCGTCACCTTCAGAGGAACCATTACCCGCTAAAATGAAAACAAAATTCAAAAGGTTAAAGCACCAAAACAACCAAAAGAAGTTCACGCAAAACAGAAAAGTCAATCACAAATATGCCATACAAATGTTTCTTTTTTTGCTAGTTTTTGATCGCATGTCCACACAATTTTGTGTTGTCGTTATCGTTTTGGTCATTTTAAGAAACAAAATCGCTACCACAATAATGCCCGGTACACACAATCCGATTATCGGACAAATGATCGTCCGTTTTTTTTTGTAAGCTAATCTCACGTCGAATCTGATAAGTTTACTAAAGTCACGAAAAATCTCGTATGGCAGAATAAAAAATTGGAAGTGATGTCATATGTTGTAATGCATTTGTATTGCATTTTCGAACGTCAGCTGTACTGATTAAACGAAAATCGTACGATTTGGCATCGTAACAATTTTTTTTTTTACGCGCATGTCCAATAGAATAATATCGGATGAACTGTCCTGATTGCCTTTCGAAAGCTCTGTACTAACAATCTGATTATCGTACAAGCGTTTCGAAAGCGGCATTTTTCATACGATTTTCAGATTGTGTGTACGGGGCTTAAATAATACCTTGCTTATTCAGTGCATCAAACATAGGGGTTTATTCACAAAATAAAACGAGAAAAACAAACATGAAGTTGTAACCAGGTGTCGCCTGTAACTTTATAAAACTAACAGGTATTGAAACCCCAGACAACCATTAACAAAAACGAGTGAACATATTTTTATCCGCTTGCCGACCAGGCGCCATCATTATAAGGCGGCAGTTTGGCACATTCCCACGAGCCGTCGTAGCTGTACGTTGGCCCTTTAAGCTGGAAAGGCATGCACGATGACCGACGGCCACGCGAGCCAGAACAGGGGTGTGTGTGTGTGTGTGTGTATATATATAAAAAACAGGAGAGGAGAGACAGATTGTGTTTTCCTACTAGCTAGGAACAATGATCTGTCATCTATTCTAGTGACTCCCATCACCCTACAGTTAGAACACACACGAGGGAACACAGTTAACCCCTTGATCACCCCCCCTAGTGTTAACCCCTTCCCTGCCAGTGACATTTACACAGTAATCAGTGCATTTTTATAGCAATGATCGCTGTATAAGTGTCAATGGTCCCAAAAATGTGTCAAAAGTTCCGATCTGTCCGCCATAATGTCCCAGTCCTGATAAAAATCGCAGATGCCCACCATTATTAGTAAAAAATATATAATAAAAATGCCATAAATCTTTCCCATAGTTTGTAGACGCTATAACTTTTGCGCAAAACCAATCAATATACACTTATTGCGATTTTTATGCCAAAAATATGTAGAATACAGATCGACTTAAAAAAAAAGGCATTAGAAAAACTATTGCGCAAATACCGTGCAAGATAAAAAGTTGCAATGACCGCCATTTTATTACCTAGGGTGTCTGTTAAAAAAACATATATAATGTTTGGGTGCTCTGAGTAATTTTCTAGCAAAAGAATGATGATTTGTACATGTAGGAGAGAAGTGCCAGAATAGGCCCGGGAAGGAGGTGGGTTTTAAAGCCCTGTATTGAAGTGGTTAAAAAAAAAAAAATGGGGATATTTATTATAGAAAAGTACAAAATAGAGTTTTTCTCAAAATTGTGAATTTTTGCTTATAGCGCAAAAAATAAAAAAAAATGCAGAGGTGATCAAATACCACCAAAAGAAAGCTCTGTTTGTGGGAAAAAAGGATGTCAATCTTGTTTGGGTACAGTGTTACCCAAAACGACCGCGCAATTGTCGGAAGTGTCAGTTAAAGCGACGCAGTGCCGTATTGTAAAAATGGCCCGGTTATTAATCAAATCTTCCGGGGATGAATTGGTAACTTATAAATAATAGGATAAGGCATAACATGTAAAATAACACATCAAAAACATTCATCTAAAACATCCAAAAATCACATGGAATGAACAAACACTCTGATGACATCTGCCTTCACAAAGCTTTATTATTCCATGACTTCACTACAATAGAGTCCGATCAGATCCAACCTCACTCGAACATGTTTCACCCCAAAAAGGGCTTAAACATACCATAGATATTGAAAAAGCACAACTAAAGTAGCGAATTATCACAGCATGAGCTTCATAGAGACTCTTAACATATACCCACCATACTCATTGACTGGTTCCTCATCAGCTACATCGTCCAGACATACCGACTTCAGCTTGGCTTCTGGTTGGCTTTCAGCATTCTGCTCATTTTCATTTTCTTCAGATTTTTTCCGCTCTGCTTCCCGTTCTAACTCCTCAATTTCCTGAAGACGCTTTTCAAGCAACTCTGCTTGTCGCTTCTGCTTCCTTTTTAGTTTTTTCTTTTTATTTTTTGAAATCTTTCCAACCTGTGAAATGCAAAAAAATACATTTATATTAAAGGGTGTAAAAAAAAAAAAAAAAAAAAAAAAAGGTGTAGGGATTGAACATCACAGCAGGGTGTGGGAGGTTACTTATAACTTTACTGATGTTTTCCCTGAATCAGTTGGTCTTGGTTGTAGGAACAGGAGCTTTTAACCAGTAGAGTACCGGGCCATCGTCAAATGACGGCTCCACGGTGACTCTGAATATTCAACAGGACGTCATATGACGTCCTGTATTCCTGCGGCCACTGGGGGGCGCGCCCGGCGCGTCCCCGAGATGCCGATGCGCGTGCCTGGCGGTCGCGATGTCCGCCAGGTACCCGCGATCGGTAACGACAGAGCAGGGACGTGGAGCTCTGTGTGTAAACACAGAGCTCCATGTCCTGTCAGGGGAGAGAGGAGACAGATCTGTGTCCCTTGTACATAGGGACATAGATCGGTCACCTCCCCCAGTCACCCCCCTTCCCCCACAGTTAGAACACAATACAGGTATACATATTAACCCCTCCCTCACCCCCTAGTGTTAACCCCTTGAATGCCAGTCACATTTATACAGTAATTAGTGCATTTTTATCGCATTAATCGCTGTATAAATGTGAATGGCGCCAAAAACGTGTCAAAAGTGTCCGATGTGTTCGCCGCAATGTCACGGTGACAGTAAAAAAAAATCGCAAATCGCCGCCAATACTAGTAAAAAAATTAATAAAATAAAAATGCCATAAATCTATCAGCTATTTTGTAAACGCTATAACTTTTGCGCAAACCAATCAATATATGATCATTGTATATATAAATTAATTTGCGCTGAATATTAACTTAGAAAATGCAAATCGTGCTGATAGGTGATTTAAAGAAACTATTAAGTGTCAAATTAATAGGCAAAATGATACAAATAAAGTCCAATTGCATAAATATACACCAGTGGTTTTCAATGAAACAACACCCAGATCAGTGTGATGATTAAAGGAAGGTGTGATGTGATCTCAAACAACGTGCTCCTGCTTCACAAGTAGAACGCCTCTTCCACATTAACCACAGCTCATGGAAAACAAAAGAGAGAAACTCTCATAGCGCAGCTGAGTATTAAACAATACAAAGAGGATAGATGGTCTCTAGCAATGGCACACTCACAAATCCACCGATAAAAAGCCGCATATAGCAACAATACACCGATCCTTCATTAAGCAGCTCAGCTCATATGATGTCTCCTCTCCTCATTCGAATCCTAGATCGAATCCTAGATCCGTCCCGCTCGTAACTCCTCCCCCACGCGTTACGTCAATAGTCACTTGACTTAGTCATGACTAAGTCAAGTGACTATTGACGTAACGCGTGGGGGAGGAGTTACGAGCGGGACGGATCTAGGATTCGATCTAGGATTCGAATGAGGAGAGGAAACATCATATGAGCTGAGCTGCTTAATGAAGGATCGGTGTATTGTTGCTATATGCAGCTTTTTATCGGTGGATTCGTGAGTGTGCCATTGCTAGAGACCATCTATCCTCTTTGTATTGTTTAATACTCAGCTGCGCTATGAGAGTTTCTCTCTTTTGTTTTCCATGAGCTGTGGTTAATGTGGAAGAGGCGTTCTACTTGTGAAGCAGGAGCACGTTGTTTGAGATCACATCACACCTTCCTTTAATCATCACACTGATTTGGGTGTTGTTTCATTGAAAACCACTGGTGTATATTTATGCAATTGGACTTTATTTGTATCATTTTGCCTATTAATTTGACACTTAATAGTTTCTTTAAATCACCTATCAGCACGATTTGCATTTTCTAAGTTAATATTCAGCGCAAATTAATTTATATATACATTGCACTAATTTGTTTGACCTACATCACTTTTTGCTGCGTTTATTATTTGGTAATTTTGTTAATGCTCCATAATTTGATATTTAATTAGCGCTGTAGTACTTATATTTTTACATAATATATGATCATTGCGATTTTTTTTACCAAAAATATGTAGAAGAATACGTATCGGCCTAAACTGAGGGAAAAAAAGTTTTTTTAAAAAAAATTGTGATATTTATTAAATAAAAAAGTAAAAAAATAGTGTTTTTTTTTTAAAATTGTCACTCTTCTTTTGTTTATAGCGCAAAAAATAAAAACCGCAGAGGTGATCAAATACCACCAAAAGAAAGCTCTATTTGTGGGAACAAAATGATAAAAAAATTGTTTGGGTACAGTGTAGCATGACCGCGCAATTGTCATTCAAAATGCGACAGTGCTGAAAGCTGAAAATTGGCTTGGGCAGGAAGGGGCGTAAGTGCCCGGTATGGAAGTGGTTAAAGACAATCTCAATGTAGGAGGGAGACCAGGCCAACATGTACGACCAATTCGGCTGGCTTCTGTCGAACTGTCATGACCGAAAAAGGTCTGCCGACTGGCTCTTGATCAGAGCTCTCAAAGAATGGCTGAGAGCACTAATAGGAGTGTGCTGGAGCGGGGGGGGGGGGTCAAGTGTCCCCCGTCAGAACACAATAGCACAGCGGGGGAGATCGCTGTATTAACATCGGACTGTTAGTACAGTGGCTCCGACCTGAGCGGCCAGTTTTTTATCCTTCAACCCACTGGGAATGAAAATAAACAGTATGTATGAAGCCTAAAGCAAGAGGAATGCAGGACCCCCCAGGGCCAGGAAAGTGTCTGGATGGTGACCACCCACATGCCCCCTCTCATTGTAACCAGTGTCAAGCACCAGATATGTAATTGTGTACAGGAAAGCACAAACAATTTCAGCTACCCAAGAACTACGAGGCACATCCCAGCCGAGGGAACACAGCTCGCACTATTCAGCCACTAAAGCCCCGTACCCGTGGTCAGAATGGCCGACATTCTGCTCATGTGTATGTTGGTCTGTTTGGCCAGCTTCTGTTGGACGTGCCTGCTAGAAAACCAGCAGCCGACTTACTCCTGATCAGCGCTCTCAAACAATGGCAGAAATCGCTGATCGGAGAGTTCTGGTGGGGGGGGGGGGGCTGTCCCCCTGTCAGAACACAACAGCTCAGCTAGGTAGATTGCTGAACTAACCTTGCATTGTTAGTACAGCAGATAGTGTGTACCAGGCTTTACTCATGAAACTTCTATTCATCTGTGGATTTAAAATGTAGCCAATGGGCCTATGTTTTTGTTTTTCAGCTGTGAAGAGTAGCTCTTCTAGTTGAGTCAAATCGAGCGAGCCCCTCCCCTGTGCTACCGCATTGAGTTGTTGTTTTTTGCCGATTTTTTTCTGCAGCAACACCATTCATTTTTTAGAGCCAACTTTGGTGCGTTTTTTGGGCAGCCTGATTTTGGGCATTTTTCATCAAGTTCTAAAAGAGGATGGGAGGTTTAGAACCTCTCTCAAGGTTTTATAGGCATTTGGGTCAACAGCATATGCAATTGATGACCGCAGATTCTCTTCATATGATAGTCTTGCCATGCCTACAGATAACTGAAGTTTGAAATAGAAAAACCTCCACTCTTATCACTTATTAAGACTCCTACATTTAGGACTCCTCAGCTGCCTTTCCCCTTCGGCACACTGGTAATTCTAGGGAAAATAAATAATACAAGATAAATACTGCATTCATTTACCAAAAAGAAATACATTTGTTAAATGAGTGGTGGTCTTGCCACTCGCTATTTAACAATGTATAAAAAAATAAATAAATAAAAAATTGTGTCCCAATAACCACTGACTCATCCCTGCACTGCTCTTTCAGCTGTCCGTTGGAGATTCCCGGCTGACAGATGAATGTAAAAAAATGAGTTTGTTATACCCCACCGGACCCCGGGACACGATCCTAGACCGGTGTACACTAGATATACCTGCCTCCCTCACAATGTATTATGATTTACTTGTTTCTATTTAACCAACGTATAAGGCTTTATATGATCTGTTATGAATATAACTTCCATTTGCATTTGTATTTGTACATGCAATACTCTTTTTTCTCAATAAACTTTGATGTGAAAAAAAAAAAAAAAATGAGTTTGGACAGAAAACAAAAAAAAAAGAAAAGAAACCACAATAAATAAATTGTCAAAAGAAAGAAAAATGGTGTGAGGCACCTTAACTTCTATAACGGACTCTTCTCCAAGCATGCAGCCTAGCAGGCCTGGAAAAGTGTGCGCCTGTTTGTTTACTTTAGTGGTGTCATTCAGCGCCAGAGAAATGACAAGATCGGACGTGTTTTGGCGTGCATCATTGTGACCGATGTGGACCTGCATTACTGGAGGACATGACTGTCAATGGATGCCACTTTTTTAATTATAGGACTTTTCAAAATTTGGGACGTTTTTATTTCTAGAGTAGATGATTTTTTTGAATGAGAAGGGTGATATCTGTTCCCCTATGCCTAAAGGGGCTTTCCGATTCCGATAAGCTCCCTGCCCGCAGAGTACCACAACAACAGGCCAAGGTTGTGGGAAAGAGGCCCTTGCCCTCATCAACATGTGATCAATATGCTTTGCCAGGTTGGGCTGGGGTTTGGGCAAAGCATTAAGGGCATATGACCTGGTATGCCTCCTTAAAATTCATACTAGACCGGAAGGGCGTGGTATGGATTGTGAGTGAACCCAAACAATATTTTTCTTTTTTAAACAGATCCCTGCTCCTATGTTTACATTCACCTGTCAGCTGGGAATCCCCTGGCAGACAGGTGAATGAGCAGTGCAGCAATGACTCGCTGGTTCTTAAGACGTAGAAATCTCAGAGCTGGAACTCTGTTGAAAATATTACTGCTAAATGTTTCACTTTCCACTGCAGCCTGCGATAACTTAAGGTGCAAAAAAAATGCATTAAATACCACATAATAAAAAAGGTACTTAATGCATGTGTTACTTTAACAAACATTTTTTCATGAATTGATAATTTTTTTGGATGCATACGTTAATTTATCGCTGATGTTCATGCAAGACTTTATACTTAGTGAATTCAGCCCTGCAAGACAAATTTCCTTTCTCCCCCTATATTGTTTCTGTATGATTATATGAAAAATATTTTGCTATGCAACTCTACTTGTCATCAGAAGCAGATTAATAACTCACTTCAACTGTACCATGCACCCTTGTATGTCGCACCTTGTAAAGTGCCACTAAAAATAACAGTGCTATATAAATCATTTGAAAAAAGCAATTCCAGACTGCAAGTGGAAAGCATTTTAGGAAGCTACTAATACCACCCAGTAAACACTAAACACATCTATTCTGTACTATATATTAAGTAAAAAAAAAAATTATATATATATATATATATATATATATATATATATATATACCGTATTTATCGGCGTATAACACGCACTCTAACTTTAAGAGGGAAGTTCCACAGCCCCCTGCGTTTGACACGCAGGCACAGTTTACCCTCTACTTTCAGGGTAAAAAAGTGAGTGTTATATGCCAATAAATACAGTATAATATATATATATATATATATATATATATATATATATATATATATATATATATATATATATTTTCCCCCCTCAATTTATTTTCAAATTAGTGCCATATTTGGCATTTACAGCAGAATTGTTTTTTTATTGCGTACATTCTATCAAGTAGGTTTAATAGCTGTTGTGCAGACAGCAGCAGAAGGCGGAATTCTCTATGACCTCTTGGTTTCAGCTCTTCTGGTTGTTTAGCTGGAGGTCATAGGGTTTTCAAACCTTCCTCTAAGTATATCATAATGCACATATATTTATAGAAGTGTCAGTGACCACCATTGCACAGAGCAGTGCAGTTCTTTTCAGCCCTGTCCTTGGTTCTCCCTTTTCATTTGATAGACTGCTGCATTTGTTAAAACAAAGAAATAACAAAGATTTGGACATATGCATACATGCATGCGTGCATAATTTTTTAGTGCAGCTTTAAAAGATATGTTCATCTGTGGCACATGTTACATGTGCCACCCGTTTTTGCTCCAGCATCTGCAGTCTCTCTCCCCAACACCCCCCCCCCCCCGCACTGGCTGTCACAATTTGAAAACAGTGCGCCCGTGCAGGGTTACACCCACACAGCCATGTCATTTCGTCAGTTTCCTGTGCATGAATTACTACAAGTACCGATAGCCATTGCGGCTAACAACTTGTAGTTCTCAATGAACTACAAGGGGCACTGGCGAGTGCTCTCATAGTCCACTGATCTTCCTGCTCTCATGTTACTGTTTGCCCGTATGAGGTACGAACTGAGCAACTGAAATATGGGGGTACATTTGAAAACGTATTCAATAAATTTAAGCCAAAATGTTATGCTAAAGGTCTTTGGTAAAAAAGCAAAAAAAAAAAAAACTAAAGTGTATGGTTTGTGTGAAAGTTATAGTATCTACAACTATGATATATATCTATCTCTCTCTCCGGCATCCCTCCAGAGGTTTCGAGACCCTGCTTGCCTGTGCCGGCGTGTCAGATTTTGTAACGGAAGTGACGTTCCTTTTGCCGCCATCTTGTTACACCCTGCACTCGTCCACAGTAAGGATACAGTGAAAAGGCTGCATCTTTTTACAACCACCGGAGTCTTGCATTTCAAATTTATTTTTAACAGTAAACGGAGCTTGTATAGTGAAATACAGTATTTAAAAATCCACCTGACTGTTTACATTTTGAATTTTAAAAGCACCGGCCACAGGTACCTATGCCAAACACCGCATTCCTCCAGATGTGCCTGGCCACATCCAAAGCCGCAAATTTACAATTTTGTGCTGGGCTTCATACAAAACCGTCTTAAACTGCATGCAGCACAGGGGCTTTGATTTTGGACACCCCTGATGTAGTGTTAGGACGGGGGTGTGTCCCTCCAATCAGGCTCAGAACTCTTCTCCCTTAGCTATACAGTGTGCAAATTCAGAAACCTGCCCTCTGCTTTGTGCTACTGAGAGATGCTATCAAATTCTGTGAAAATTGTGTGTGTTGTAGAAATCTGTACAGGATAAATGGCTGGAGACAAACATGTACAACTGTATATCACCTGAGGCTGGTTACTTAATTGGTTATATGTAAGGATTTACAGTCACTTACATTGGGGTTCCCCAACCCCCGGGCCGCTGCCTCTCTGCAGCCGGGCCATGAGTGGGGCGAGGCCGGCCCACCCCTGCCCTGCATCACCGCAGTTCCCCCCTCACTGTGCAGCTGCAGGCAGCAAAGTTATTACAACATTTCTCACTGCCAACCCTCACTCTGGGACCTAGCCAATGCACGTGCTGAGAAGCCTCTTTCTCTGCTGTCACTGTTGCCTGCCACTAAATTGCCTTTACATTTAAAAAGTGACAAGCTGCATCTGGAATTTTTTGGTGGCAGGCAACAGTGGAAAGCTTCAGCTGGTGGCAGGAAAAAGAGAGTCCGCATCTGGTGGCAGGCGACGTGCCAAGTGACAAGCCGCATCTGGTGGCAGGCGATGTGGCAAGTGACACACACAGGGCTCCCACTGATTCAGCATTATGGGGAGTTAAACCATTTATTACAATGTAATAGCAATAATGAGCTTCAATCATCCTGACACCATATATTCCATGGTGTCATGATGATGGAAGCGCCAACACCAGTCATTGCCCTGACAAATTTCCCGTGAAAAAACGCATATCCTCCCACACCGGCCTTGGCATAATTTTTTTTCCATGCAGCTGGTCCCCGGTGCCAAAAAGGTTGGGGGCCGCTGAGTCTTTCATCATCTAGTTCTGGGTATAATAAATTCTCATCATCATGTACACTTTTTTCCTCATGACCCCAGAGTCAAAGGTCTTTGCATCAGTTAAGGAGATCTACCACCACACCCAGTTGTAATGCATCAGAAAGGGATACAAATTAACATATATAGTGGTCTATTGAAGTCACCATAGTGACCGAAACTGGCAAGCTTTTAAAATAAGCAATGTTGCATTGAGGAGCTGTCTGTGCACGGATCAGGTATTAGGCCTAGGCTATGCACATTAATGTATTCACATAGTTTGAACAATGAGTGAAAGTGCTTTACAACAAGTCATCACTGACCTCTGTAGCTTTTTTGAAGAACTTAACTTTTAAAAAGTATAAAGTGTCTCGTCTTAGCCTAGACTCACACTAATGAGGGTAAATGAAGGAAAAGCCATGACCCGTCCACGTTTCCTATACTGCATTCCAATTGCACTGCCCTTGCAATCTGCTGCAGCTGTCAATACAAAATTAACAATACCCCAAACACAGGTAAAGTGTCGTTATGGCGGACACATCGGACACTTTTGACACATTTTTGGCGCCATTCACATTTATACTGCGATCAGTTCTATAAATATGCACTAATTACAGTATAAATGTGACTGGCATTGAAGGGGTTAACACTAGGTAAAAAAAGGCTCCAAAAAAGGCGCACGCATGTATTTAGTCTTTAAACTATGAGCCTGCGGGACTCTTAAAAAGTTGCAGCGTTATTGCCAGTGACAGACTGCATCACTTACAGTGACAATATAAAAAAAATATGTGTGAACCCCTTGGAATTATCCCCTGCGCGAGAGCCCGTAGCTATACGTCGGCTCTCGTGCAGGCCACTAAGGCCGCTGGAGGCACACGTGCTTGCCCCCGACTGCCGTGCCCGGTGGGCACGATCGCCGCCGGGCACACGCGATCGCTCGTTACAGAGTGAGGACCGGGAGCTGTGTGTGTAAACACAAAGCTCCCGGTCCTGTCAGGGAGAGAAATGCTGATCTTCTGTTCATACAATGTATGAACAGAAGATCAGTCATTTCCCCATGTCAGTCCACCCCCCCTACAGTTAGAACACACCCAGGGAACATACTTAACCTCTTCCCCACCCCCTAGTGTTAACCCCTTCACTGCCAAAGACATTTTATAGTAATCCAATGCATTTTTATAGCACTGATCGCTATAGAAATGCCAATGGTCCCAAAAATGTGTCAAAAGTGTCCGAAGTGTCCGCCATAATGTCGCAGTACCGAAAACAATCCCTGATCGCTGCCATTACTAGTAAAAAAAAAAATATTAATAAAAATGCCATAAAAATACCCCCTATTTTGTAAACGATATAACTTTTGCGCAAACCAATCAATAAACGCTTATTGCGATTTTTTTTTAGAAAAATATGTAGAAGAATACGTATCGGCCTAAACTGAGGAAAAAAAAAATTTTAGATATATTTTTGGGGGATATTTATTATAGCAAAAATTAAAAAATATGATTTTTTTTAAAAATTGTCGCTATATTTTTGTTTATAGCGCAAAAACTAAAAACCGCAGAGGTGATCAAATACCACCAAAAGAAAGCTCTATTTGTGGGGAAAAAAGGACGCCAATTTTGTTTGGGAGCCACGTCGCACGACCGCGCAATTGTCAGTTAAAGCGACGCAGTGCCGAATCGCAAAAAGTGCTCTGGTCTTTGACAAGCAATATGGTCCGGGGGGTGGTTAAAACAGAAATTTATCACGCACTGTGCAGTCTACCCTAGCTGAGCATCAGCCTACTCCCTCCAACAGTCAGCAGTAAATCGCACCTGAATTTGCTACAGGGCTCCTGCACACAGGTCGATTAAGGCCTTTCACCAATTGTAGTTGTATTACCTCTGCCCAAGCGCAGCATACAGCGGGTCATTAACATAAATGGCTCCGTGCGGAAGTACTCATGTATACCGCGGCGCTATTGAAAATACAAGTTCAGAACACAAGTGTGTGCAAAAAATAGAAACTTTTTTTTCTTCTTGTATACGTTCATACGCTGTACTTATGTTTACAACAGCACTACGGCTGGGTTCACACTGGTGCAAACACAGACATTATATTTGTGATTTTCACCGCATTTCTGTGCAGATCACATGCAATGTCTGTGCGATGCAAATTCAGCCATCCAAACTGGTTGGCTGAATTTGCATCAAAATGGTGCAGGACCCTTTCTTTGTATTTAACTCGAATTTGGATCGGTTTCCTGTACCATTTCACAGTTGGCAGTGCGATCCGATCTGGGAATGTGATTAACTTCCTATTGATACCCCTAGTGGTTTGCAGAGGGCAGTGTGAACTGCCTGAGAGTGGCATGCAATTCCGGAATCACGCTGGTTTGCGGATCGCATATGTGTGAACCCAGCCTACCACAGACAAGTACAGCAGTGCACTGCCATTCATGTGAAGGAGACTGTATACTGCACCTGGGCTGCCTGAGTGGGGGACATACAGCTGCAATTAGGCTAAAGGGGGTCAGCTGGAATGTGCGCAAGAGCCGAAAGGGTTTAATCATTTTAAGGTATGCCTCTGAATATATACAATAAAAAAAAATACTAATAACTTCTACATAAATAAGACTGCTGCTGACTAAAAAAAACGCTCAAGCTAAAAATGGCTACATGTTATGCAAACAGGCAATAATGTTTTAACATACCAAGACTTCAGACTTGAAATACAATTATAGAAATGGTATTTACCAGAACACTTACAGGCTTCTGTTGAGGAGCAGTGCTCACTAAAAAACAAAAAAACAAAACAAAACAACAAAAAAAGAGAAGACGACAACATGAATTAAGACAATAAAACACAATTTTATAGAAAAACTTAGTTTCTTTAGGCAGAATTTTGATAAAAATGTAATTATAAAATGGAGAGCTAGCATGCCATTATAGCATTCATATTTGAAGATAACCATCCAATAATATGTTTTAAATTCTGGTATAGAGCCAAGTAAACAACCATATAAATATCACTACTGCCCCTGAGAGATCACCTCTCGCTTCTAAAGGGCTGACCCTGCTGCAGAGTTTGACTAGTTGACCTTTGACACCTTACCAAGGGTCCGTGAACCAGCGATGGCAGAAGCATTACTACTGCAGGACAACCAACTAAACATCACATTTTGCGTCCATGCAGTTCTTTTTTTTAAGTCCAAAGCAAGATATTAAAATCACCTGTGCAGCAAACTGGAGAAAACTCACAGAGCAAAATAGGATTTTTGTATTCTCCACAAAATCCATTTCTAGGAGTCCATTGAGAGACACAGGCCCCGTACACACGGCCGAGGAACTCGACGTGCCAAACACATCGAGTTCCTCGTCGAGTTCCTCGTCGAGTTCTGGGATGAAGCCGCCGAGGAGCTTGGCGGGCCGCCTTCTCCCATAGAACAACGAGAAAATAGAGAACATGTTCTCTATTTTCTCGACGAGTTCCTCGGCGGCTCCATCGAGCCAAAAGTGTACAGACGGCAGAGTTTCTCGGCAGAATCCGGGTTTTGACCGAGTTTCTCTGTGAATTCTGCCGAGAAACTCTGTCGTGTGTACGAGGCCACAAAGGCATAAATACCTGGGTTATGCTGCTGCCTGCAAGAGAAATTGACATTGGCAAAACAATAAAAAAAACACACTATAGGCAAGTCCAGGGTATAACTCCTTCTTATTTCAAGTAAAGGATTTTACGGCGAGTTATTGTTTTCTCATCTATTGAGGGGAACAGTCTAAGAGGCACTTAAATTTCTAGTGGCGTGAGCCTTAACAGAAAGGGGGGGGGGGTCTGATCCTTGAGACCCTAAGCCTAAAGCTCAGCCCAAGATTGTGGAGGATCCAGCCATACCTGTCAGGGACTTGCAGGACAGGGGAGTCTAACAGCAGAGGACAGTATAACTTCAGATGTTGGCACGCTACAAACGGTTCTCAATCCATTAGTAGGAAGTGTTGGGGACACCCAGAACAGGACTGTCTTTCTCCCTCACATTTTGTGTCTATAATCAGATATGCTGTGGCTGCAGGATGGTTATACAATAATCAAGCACATGGTAAGAGGAAAGACATCAAGTACTCACGGAAACCAGACAGCTGGTAGCAGCTGAGGATTAGTGATGTTGGATGGCTAGAGATAACCAAAGTCACTGTAGGTGTGCAGCAGTAACAGATACAAGTCTGATGTTCCACGTGGTACAGTAGTCAGCACTGGAGGCATGCTTTCTTGATGCAGTCTGGCAAAAAGCATCGTTCTGTGCCCCTCCGATCCCCCCCACTGTGACAGTGAGCATGGGGATATCTTCTCCCCGCACCCGCTGCCACAATTTAAAAAGCATGTTTAAAAACAAAAAGGGGGTGGAACAGGGTGGGACTTTAATTGTGCATCTGAGGAGTGTAGAAAATAGAGTACAAATACATTAATTTATAGAAAAATGTAATTGTTTTATTTTTCTGCAGTACATGGTGGTGTGCAGGTCCCAAACAGTAAAGGCAGTGTGTCCACAAAATGCGTAGGCCACACTACCTTTACCGTTTGGGACCTGCACACCCCAAATTTAAACTTCAAGACTGTAAATTATTTTTACTTGATTTTTATTTATAGAATGTACTTGTGGCAGAAAAAAAATATATATATATTTCTATAAATGAATGTATTTGTACTCTATTTTCTACACTCCTCAGAGGCACAATTCTTTAATTGTGCCACCCTGTTCTACCCCCCCCCCCTTTTTTTTTAACATAGTTATATATTCTCAAGGGATGGTGCCTCTGTATGAGTCCATGTGATTCAACATTCACCCCAACCCCTACACTTAAAAAGAGCGTGATCATGCAGGGCTCTGCCCACGTGGCTGCATCATTCATTTACAGCGATCTGTGAACGAATGAACTAAAACCATTGTCTACCACCACAGCAGATAGCTTGTAGTTCTCAGTGAACTGCAAGGGCGCTAGTGAGCGTTCCCATAGTTCATTGATCCTCCTGCTCTCCAGTAATGGGAGTTACGGGCAGACAGCTATATTGTGATTATGCAGGATCGTGGGTGCAATGCTCTGCAGGCTCTAGAAAAAAAATGCACATTTTTTTTATATGTGCATTTATGTAATTTTTTTTTACGGGTGAACTTGGCCTTTAACTAGAACAAACTGTGGAAAGCACCTCACACAGTGCCCAAATGTCATGTTCAGGATAACACCCGATATAAGCAAAAAAAAGTGGAAAGCTCCAGCAGCCTTGTAGAGAAGAGTCTTGACTTATGTGAAGAAAGAAATTGCTGGGCACAGGATAGTCTTTGAAACAGCAGAGATGAAGTAAATACATGCATTTTATGAAAATAATAGCAGAAAAAATAAGGCATGCTGTTAAATAGGTTATACCAGGTCTGGCTTACAGTTTTTTGTGTTTGCCAGTGTTCAATTCTGTAGACAGCAATTTAGCCTGACAATTTAAGACTTCCTGTGCCCCTCAATGGACGAGAAAGAAAAGCCATTTATGCAGAGGCATCCACTGTCTCATAACAATACCACATGATGTGAAACGATAACCTCTGCAAATACAATCTGAATTATAAAAAAATATTTTTATAACTTAAGAGCTCAACCAAATATACCAAGTTGCAGTGAACAAGACTAAATCAATCAAAAAGCATTCTAATAACCTTTTGTTAAGAATAGCATTAAAACATTAATAAAGTGCAGAATTTGAGTATTCGCACAAGCATAACATTTAAAATGATAAAGTAGTTGTGTGTCTGCCTTAGTATACACCAAAGGGAGATAACTTTACACTGTCAACCATCTTCTGAAATGAATCCTGGATCCAACTCCCAATACAATGGCCCAGTGTAACCCTTGGGCCATTAACAGTATATTAAGTTGCAACAACAGGCACAAAAAGTGCCAAAAATAGTTAATACAGAAAATGAAAATCTTCCAATTGAGATAACTGGACTATGCCAAGTAGAATTCCAGCCAAACCTATACTTCAAATGTTTTTACTCGCCCCTCCAAAAAGCTATCCTGCCAACCCTGTGTAAAGAAAGAGGTGTATACTTGGCTATTTTTAGTCCACTCATGTGACCCCCGTCAGCAAATGGCAGCTGCAAGGGAGAGGAGGGAGCACTTGAAAATGGATGGAAATTCGGGAAGCCATGACACTACTCATAGGCTTCTGTGTTCCAGACATTGGGGGGTTATTTACAAAAGGCAAATCCACTTTGCACTACAAGTGCAAACTAAAAGTGCAAAGTGCACTTGAAATTGCACTGAAAGTTCACTTGGAAGTGCAGTCGCTGTAAATCTGGGGGGTAGATCTGAAATGAGGGTTCTGCTGATTTTATTATCCAATCATGTACAAGCTAAAATGCCGTTTTATATTTTCCTTGCATGTACCCCTCGGATCTACAGCGACTGCACTTTCAGTGCAATTTCAAGTGCACTTGTAGTGCAAAGTGGATTTGCCTTTAGTAAATAACCCCCCACTGTCCGCATTTGACTTTAGTAAATAACCCCCATTGTCCACACTCTTGCCGATCACTGATGCATATGACTGGAGTGGATTAAAAATATCAAGTACACAAATATTTTATACACAGGTTAGGCAGGAGATGGAGGAAACATTTTAAGTATAGTCTGCGTTAGGCAGAAAATCAATTTAAAAGTGATTGTAAACACTATATATATATATATATATATATATATATATATATATATATATATATATATATATATTTTTTTTTTTTTGCTCTGTGCCAAGGGTTTGGACATAGCAGCCCTGATCCTCCTCCTTCTGGGGTCCATTGCCGGCGCTCCTAGCTCCTCCTTGTTCAGTACCCCCATAATAAGCCTCTTGTTATGGGGTAACTCGTGCAGGCTCAATCCTGAGCCACGCTGTGCATGTCCACCGATACATGCAGCTCAGCTCGGCCCACTGCTCTCTCCTCATAGGCTGCGATTGATGGCAGCAGGAGCCAATGGCCTTTCTGCCTCCATGTTATATACAGTTTGATTTTACCCACAATCTCTTTGCACATCTCAAAAAATCCCCAAAAACATAAAACTATCACATGACCATAATAAAACAGGCACTTCAGTTTATTGGCAAGCTGTAAAAGATACCGTAGTAGGTTCCAACACTCCAGAGAACTGGCAGATGTCTGAGGGGAAAACCCCTGTCCATCTTCTGACAACCCACAAGTATCAAGGTCACTACAGATATTTTGAAAGTTTTCAGTATCATTAAAATATCAAACTGTAAAAGTTAAGAGCGACTGGAGTATGCAAAGGAAAATAACCCGATGACTGTAAAAATTTTACTTTTTCGATTATCATCACGTTTTAAATTATTGCTATATCTCTGAAGCTTTGGATGTAATATACAGCAAGTCAACCTAAAAACATATACCTGCAGAACCAGAGGGAGGTGGTGCACCAGCCTTCTGCCATTCCGTGGCTTCCGCTGCCATTCTTCGGACATAGGCATCATCAACACACATCAGGATGTTTTCAGGTTTTATGTCAGTGTGGATAATTTTACATTTGCTATGCAAATAGTCCAAGCCCTGAAGGACCTAAACAATAAAGGAAATAATTCACAAGTCAATTTGGAAACATTCTATATTTAACTTAAAACTATGTGCGTTACTTCCACACATCTGAATTTAGAAACTCAGCAGACTATATGACGATACCTATTTTTAAAGTGTTTGTTAAAACAAAAAAATAAAATTAAGATCCTGTTCCTTTAAAGCATTAGATACAGCGCAGTGCTTGTGCTGTGTAATCTGGCCCCTCGTTTCACCTGAAATACCTGGCTTATCCTGCCAGTTTCTGCCCTCCCCTCTGTACACTGACCACAATTCTATTAGAGCTGCTGAGCCCTGACACTGTTGTCAGCGTATGTGCCTCCTTCAGCCGCAGCCCTGCTCTGTGTCTGTGTCCTCTCCTCCATCCTCTGTCTGTTCCGTGTCCGCGCCTCCATTCCTGCTGCTCAAATTAGGGTTAACGTTACATCATCCTCTTTGTTGGTTCATCTAAAGTCCCCCTGTGACTGCTTTATTAAAAATGTAGCTATATACCTTGTTTACTGAGCGCAGATCAGCGATCACGTGACATGCCGCCTCCCTCTTCTCTCGCATGACAGCTGCTGCTGGTGGGGCCGCCTCTATCCTCCTCCCCACCTGAATGATGTCAGCAGGGGATCCTCGGCCCTGCCAGCTGCACCTGTCGGGCCGCGAGGCGACATGACACGTGATCGCAGTTCTGTGCTCAGTAAACAAGGTATATAGCCGCATTTTTAATAAAGCAGTCACAGGGGACATTAGATTAATCAACAGAGGATGATGTAAAGTTAACCCCGTGGGCCAACACTTTAAGATCATTTTTAGTGATCGTAAAAACTATGCACATTATTTGTTGTTAAAGTAATAAAAAGTAATTGAGGAGTAAGGAGGGCAAGATTACACAAAATGATACCCTATGCTAGGGTCAGGCCAAGAATTTCCAAATGACACTTTTGATATTGAAAGGGAATGTCAGTAAAGCTTGCAATAAGGAGACCAACATTTGAGAAGAGAAAATATTTCAATATCCCAACAAAATGTTTATTGTCACATCTGCAAGATATCTGCTACTGTTACTTCTGACACCAGGAAGCAAAGCCCTGCTACTATGCCAAGATGGGCACTTCCACAAATTAGACAAGGTCTCAGAGCTGGGGGAAAGTTCAGATGCAGGGATCCTACATCTACAATTCCAAAAAAGTTGGACCACTGTAGAACATCTACATGAAACCAGAATGCAATGATTTGCAAACCTCATAAGCACATCTATTATTCACAATAAAACATATCAATTGTTTAAACTGAAAAAATTTAAGAAAAAAATGCAATTTTTAACTTCATGGCAGCAACACGACTCAAAAAAGTTAGTTGGCAAAGTAACTGGTAATAAAGAAGAGCTAGAAGAATATTTTGCAGCTAATTAGGTTAAAAGAGAAGTCTGGGTTTAAAAAATACTAACCTAGGTGGATGCAGCGGTCTGATGCTACATCTGTCCTCTGCCGCCTCTACTATCAGTCACCGCTCTCTGCCGCCTGCCAGTCAGTGCTCACTAGAGCACTGGGCTGTGGAGGGGTGGGAGCAACTTAGGCTCTCAGCAGCTCGCTTAAAGGCCGAGCCAGTTGCCAGCCCATTAAAGTCACACATTAAAAGTCGACATCTCTCCAGAGTCTGGACTGGCTGAGTGACATCAAAGGACAGTTGGCTTTAGCCCGCTGTCGGCTAAATAAGGGTCACAGGACGGCAGAACAAAGGGCACCCCTGTGATTCTCAGTAGAAGTAGGGGAAAAAGAGCTTTGACCCTACTACTTCTTTACTTGGCAACAGGTCAGTAACACCATTGGGTATAGAAAAAGCATCTTAGAAAGTCAGAGCATCTCAGAAGTAAAGATTGGTGAACCTCAACCTATCTGTAAAAAGCCACGTCTAAAAATTGTCAAACAATTGCAGAATAATGTTCACCATAAAATTGCAAAGACTTTAAACATATCATCATCTTCAGTACATAATATCAAGAGATTCCGAGAATCTGGAGACATCTCTGTGCCCAAGGGACAATATTGGATGCCCATGATCTTGGGGCCTTCAGACAACACTGCAATAAAAAACAGGTCTGTGAACACAGTTCGCCACACCATCCACAAATGCAAGTCAAAGCTCATGCTTTTTTAATCATGCAAAGAAGAAGCCAAAAAAAAGGTTAGCTTACAGTCCTGTTTACAACTTGCATTTGCATCGCTTCAAAAATGATACCCCATGCCGCTTTAGTGGCACTTCAAAGCCTACAAAGAAGTCTATTACAACGCTCGCTTGAAGCACCTGCAGCTTGTGAGAGGCTGTAATTCAGCTTTAGCTGCACTTAAATTTGGATAAGTTGCAGGTATGAGATGTCAACACACACAAACACACACACACACACACACACACACACGGCATTAATAAGGTTTTAAAAAAAAAGGATCATCGAAGCACCATTAGCGAAGCACAACAGAAGCATTAAAAAACACATAAAAAAAAAAACTAAAAAAAAAAACATGTTGAAGCAGTAGGCGCTTTAACCACTTGCTTACTGGGCACATATATCCCCTTCCTGCCCAGGCGAAATTTCAGCTTTCGGCACTGTCACGCCTTGAATGACAATTGCGTGGTCGTGCGACGTGTCTCCCAAACAAAATTGGCGTCCTTTTTTCCCGCAAATAGAGCTTTCTTTTGGTGGTATTTGATCACCTCTGCGGTTTTTATTTTTTGCGCTATAAACAAAAATAGAGCGACAATTTTGAAAAAAAAAACAATATTTTTTAGTTTTTGCTATAATAAATATCCCATTTTAAAAAAAACTATTTTTTTTTTCAGTTTAGTCCGATATGTATTCTTCTACATATTTTTGGTAAAAAAAAAAAAAAAAAAAAATATCGCAATAAGCGTATAGTGATTGGTTTGCGCAAATGTTATAACGCCTACAAAATAGGGGATAGAATTATTACTTTTTAAAAAAAATTTTTTTTACTAGTAATGGCGGCGATCTGCGATTTTTGTCACGACTGTGATATTACGGCAGACACAATCGGACACTTGACACATTTTTGGGACCATTCACATTTATAAAGCGAACACTGCTATAAAAATGCACTGGTTACTGTATAAATGTGACTGGCAGGGAAGGGGTTAACACTAGGGGGGCATCAAGGGGTTAAATATGTACCCTGGGAGTGATTCTTACTGTGGGGGGCTGATTGGGGGAGGTGACCGATGGTTGTCCCTATGTACATGGGACACACCATTGGTCTCCTCTCCCTGACCGGACATGGAGCTCTGCGTTTACACACAGAGCTCCACGTCCCTGGCTCTGTGACTGTCGATCGCGGGTGCCTGGCGGACATCGCGGCCACCAGGCACGCGCATCGGCACCTGTGTGACGCGGCGGGAGGCCGTATATAGACGGCCTCCTGGCAGGACAGAGCCACCTTGTGGCCGTATATAGTCGGCCGCAGGGTGGGAAGAGGTTAATGTGTGTTGAAGTCGAAGCAAGTGTAAATGAGCCACAAGGACTGCAAATAATTCTGGGGTGCCTTTTGTTGCAGCCTCTGAATTGCCACACACAAGATGAAGATCAGAACTCTCTGTGCATCACTTCTGGTCTAGGGGAAACACATGCGGCCTGCCCAGAGGCTTCCTAATTGACCGGATACATTGAGCATATACATTTTGCATGTTTTTAAGTGTTTGCTTTGGGAGCGAATGTCTTTTTACAGATAAATAAGCAATTTTACACTATGAGAGAATACCTCCTCTCTTTTTTCCGATTTTGGATCTCTACTATCTGAGCCATTGGATCACTGACCCATCTAAACACGAAGAGAGGATATTAATCCCAGGCACCAAGTGTCATGATCCAGTCCCTGAGTAGCCAAATAGCAAGAATTTTTCTTATTGTATAACAAGGAGGTCAATGCAATCTGGCAAATGCAGATTTTTTTATTTTATGAGCACAAAGTGACATTGCATTACCAGGGGCATTTTTCTGGTGTCACGACACAAGTATCTCCTTCACTTTTCTATGGGCGGACACTGTTTATGGAATGTAATACATTACTTTAGACTGAGCACTTACTATGAATTCATATTCTTGTATTTGATTAACTAATTTTAATTATGTTGATCTTTGCAAGCGCTGTTTAGTACAAAAATCTTTTGTGTTATTTTGTAATTAAGATGATCTGTCTGAGGATGATGCGGAAGAGGAGAAAATTGTGAGATCAAAGGGAGAGGCACCATCCACATCAAAGCAGCCAGTCTCTTGGTTTCTCTCTTAATGCCACAGAAGACCCAGGTAGAGGACCTCCCCAAACATCATAGAGCAGCGGATCAGAAAATATAAGGAAGCGTAATTGCAACAACCCATCACTGATGACACCAGAACAGATTTTTGCCCATCAAAGAATGACACTTTTTATCACCAGTTTAAACCTTTCCCAGTAGACCTGCTGGCTATGCCATCATCTCAAGCCTTTACTGAGGGGGTATTCATTGTCACAGGTGATCTCTATAGAGGTCGGTGGAATAGAACAAGGGTCATATTGGCACTTGGCATGAAGGGCTTTCCTTAAAATGAATCTAAATAGAAGTGTTTTTTTTCTCCAGTCACTTATAACATAAGAAGCATACCTAAATACTTGTGGGTTGTGCCATTTGTTATAGGAAGAATAAATAATTCAACACTTCTAATTGTCAAATAAATTCAAAGAAAAATGCACAGGCCATTAGTATGTGGAACATAACAACCCCCACTTTGTATCAACTCCTCTCTCTCTCTTAGCATTCACAAATCTGACAACAGAGGTAAATATGACACTATTGGAAAAAAAAAACAAAAAAAAAACACAGTAACTTTCAATTATATGAATATTGTTTTTACTGTTTAAATTATTTTTTCTTTATGCATCTGAGAATTAAACTGTGAACAATAACTGATTCTCATTATGACATAAGCATCACCCAATACGCTCAGGCCTCAAGTATCCCTTTAGTTATGCCGTGCCTATGCTTGTAGTTGTAGCTGTAGAAATGTTTTGTTGTGTACAGTTACTTGAAACTTAATAACAAATAATACCATGTTATTAGATTTTTACTCCAGGAGTATATGAGTTTGGAAACTCTAGAGAAATGCATTACAATTTAACTAAACCCATTCGATTTTAATCTACTAAAATGTATTGGAAAATTTTGGTTGACTAAAACAATTTAGATGGCTAAAAAAACAACTAAAGCTGCATTTTAGTCAAAAGACTAAAACTAAATGAAAACCAAAACCAACACTGCTCTCATAACCTTTCTAATATGGATATAATGTTGGCGATTCATTTGCTGTAGTAATCTGGTTCTCATATTCTATTTTGGCAACCCTGATTGCTCCCTTCCATTTCTTAGAACATTCCTTGCAGATTTGGAATACCGATGGTATCGCTTCTAGCTTGTACTTTTTAAAGTCCTCTTTTTTTTTTTTTTTAAAACACTAGAATTTAGCCACATGGGTTTTAATTTTGTTCTCAACTGCCTGACAAATGCTGCATTAGTTAGAGAAATCTGCTTTGGTCAGATAGGCTTCTTGCTGTATAAGGTAGAACTACAGTAGGTGTTTGTGATATTGTGCTTTTAGCACGACAGCGTCGCGCTGATACTCGGCGACACGGTGCCGAGATCTCGCCGACATCTTGCACTCACTGGAATAGTGACAGCACATCCCAGCAAGCGCGTCATAGAAGCGACGGGAGATCCGACTTGGATTCCCGCCAATTCTACACGTGTGCGGCGTTTGTTATGAATCCTGAAGGGGAAGTCCCCGCCGGATTTTAAATAAAAATCCGGCATGGGTCCCCCCTCAGGAGCATACCGGGCCCTTAGGTCTGTTATGGGTTGTAAGGAGAGCCCCCCTACGCCGAAAAAACGGCGTAGGGGGTCCCCCTACAATCCATACCAGACCCGTATCCAAAGCACGCTACCCGGCCAGCCAGGAAGGGAGTGGGGACGAGCGAGCGCCCCCCCCCCTCCTGAGCCGTACCAGGCTGCATGCCCTCAACATGGGGGGGTTGGGTGCTCTGGGGCAGGGGGGCGCACTGCGGCCCCCCCACCTCAGAGCACCCTGTCCCCATGTTGATGAGGACAGGGCCCCTTCCCGACAACCCTGGCCGTTGGTTGTCGGGGTATGCGGGCGGGAGGCTTATCGGAATCTGGGAGCCCCCTTTAATAAGGGGGCCCCCAGATACCGGCCCCCCACCCTAAGTGAATGAGTATGGGGTACATCGTACCCCTACCCATTCACCTGCAAGAAAAGTGGTAAAAACACAAATAAACCACACAGTGTATTAAAATATTTTATTTTTCTGCTCCGGAGGCCGCCCCCTGTCTTCTTTATTAGCTCTTTTACCAGGGGGGGCTTCTTCTTTGACGTCTTCGGGTGGGTGGGGGCCGCCGTCTGGTTCTCTTCCACCGCCGGGGGGGGTGGCTTTTAAAAAAGCCCCCACCCCCCCGGCGGGTTTCCTCCGGCGTCTTCGGCGGGGCTCTTCTTCTTCCGCTATCCCGACGGGTCTTCTCCGCTATCCGGGGGGTCTCGCCGCTCTCCGCTGTTGACTCGTCGCACCCCGGTTCTTCGTCTCGCAGTCCGGTCCCTTCTTCCGTGCTGTACGTCTTCTTCCGCGCTGTGACGTCATGTTCTTCACTTCTCTTCTTCTCCCGATGTTGACTCGCCGGTCCTCCTCGCTGAAATGACGGATGCGCGCCTTGCATCGGACCTATATAGGCCTCACAGTCCCATCATGCTCTGTACCTACCCATGTGGTAGGTATCACATGGGTAGGTACAGAGCATGATGGGACTGTGAGGCCTATATAGGTCCGATGCAAGGCGCGCATCCGTCATTTCAGCGAGGAGGACCGGCGAGTCAACATCGGGAGAAGAAGAGAAGTGAAGAACATGACGTCACAGCGCGGAAGAAGACGTACAGCACGGAAGAAGGGACCGGACTGCGAGACGAAGAACCGGGGTGCGACGAGTCAACAGCGGAGAGCGGCGAGACCCCCCGGATAGCGGAGAAGACCCGTCGGGATAGCGGAAGAAGAGCCCCGCCGAAGACGCCGGAGGAAACCCGCCGGGGGGGTGGGGGCTTTTTTAAAAGCCACCCCCCCCGGCGGTGGAAGAGAACCAGACGGCGGCCCCCACCCACCCGAAGACGTCAAAGAAGAAGCCCCCCCTGGTAAAAGAGCTAATAAAGAAGACAGGGGGCGGCCTCCGGAGCAGAAAAATAAAATATTTTAATACACTGTGTGGTTTATTTGTGTTTTTACCACTTTTCTTGCAGGTGAATGGGTAGGGGTACGATGTACCCCATACTCATTCACTTAGGGTGGGGGGCCGGTATCTGGGGGCCCCCTTATTAAAGGGGGCTCCCAGATTCCGATAAGCCTCCCGCCCGCATACCCCGACAACCAACGGCCAGGGTTGTCGGGAAGGGGCCCTGTCCTCATCAACATGGGGACAGGGTGCTCTGAGGTGGGGGGGCCGCAGTGCGCCCCCCTGCCCCAGAGCACCCAACCCCCCCATGTTGAGGGCATGCAGCCTGGTACGGCTCAGGAGGGGCGCTCGCTCGTCCCCACTCCCTTCCTGGCTGGCCGGGTAGCGTGCTTTGGATACGGGTCTGGTATGGATTGTAGGGGGACCCCCTACGCCGTTTTTTCGGCGTAGGGGGGCTCTCCTTACAACCCATAACAGACCTAAGGGCCCGGTATGCTCCTGAGGGGGGACCCATGCCGGATTTTTATTTAAAATCCGGCGGGGACTTCCCCCTCAGGATTCATAACAAACGCCGCACACGTGTAGAATTGGCGGGAATCCAAGTCGGATCTCCCGTCGCTTCTATGACGGCTCTGTCTCCATCGCGGCAAGCCAGCTCGGCGCTGGCTCCCGCGATGGGGCTCGTAGGTGCTCAATCTCGCCGAGAAAGAGAGCGAGATTGACACAAAATCGGGTTCACCTACTGTAGAAGCAGATACAGAGACCAGTGTTAGAAATGGAGTCCTTATGCAGAAGGTTTATTTTTTGTCGTTTATTGTGTGTTATTTCTCTTGTTTTTTTTCTTTCTTATTTTCCAAACCCTTATTGATGTGCTGCATGAACCAGGTCGTTTCCATTATTGTGCTATTGATGCTATTGTATGTGGTCCGTCCGGTCGGGTGTGCCCTGCCTCCCCCTGCTGTGAGCCGTTTCCGAGCTCTCCGTGGGGCTGTGGCGCCGGATTGGGGCCCACTGGCTGGCTCCCCCGACCTCCAGGTGTTTTATCTGTACAATTACCTCCTTAGGCTGTATTTAGCGATGTACCTAATGCCATGCACTACCTGCCGCCCTTAGGGGCATGGCTGCGCTCACCTATTCCTCCCCTCACGCCATGGCTTCCTTAAAAATTGTGACCTGGAATGTCCGGGGACTGGGTGAGCAGGCCAAGCATTCTGCCGTCCTCTCCCACCTTAAGTCCCAGCAGGCGGACATCTCTATTCTTGTTGAGACCCACCTTGCAGGCCAGAAACCGATGTGTCTCAAAAAACCCTGGGTGGGATGGGTGTACCAGGCCCCACACACTACCAACTCCCACGGGGTCGCAATTCTCATCGCCAGGTCGGTGCAGTTCCAGCTCCATATGCTACAGTCGCAGGGCCGGTTTCTGTTCCTGCATGCTACAATTGGGGGCCTGGAGACTTCTCCTGGCCTTCTACATCCCCCCCTCCTGTTTTAATTTGCTATGCTACAACAGGTGGTGGCCTTTATGGCCCAGTGCCCGCCGTCTGGACAGGTGACTAACATGGTTATTGCCCCGAGCCTGGACAGACTTAGCCTAGTAGCCCCTTCGAATCCCCCGCCTGGCGTCACCAGATTCGGGAAATTTCTCGCAGAATTTGCCCTGGCACATGGCGATATAGACACCCGACACTGCAAGGCTTCTCCTGCTTCACTCCCTCACGCTCAGCAATGTCCAGAATAGATTTTATTTTTCTCGCCCCCTCCCACATCTTCTTGACGTAGAATACTCTCCGACCATTCCCCTTACTGGATCACGCTGAGACTCCCTGCTCCACCTGCGGTCCGAATCTGAAGGTTGAACCCATTCTGGCTTACTGTCCTTTCGGATCTGGACACTGTCCAGTCCGAGTGGGAACATTACTTTCGCACGAATGACGGTTCTGCTCTGGTAGGACCTGTATGGGAGGCCTTCAAAATCCACGCACGTATGATTCTCTCCACGCGAATCAACAGACATAAGGCCTCCTCCAAGCTGCTGATCCGCCCGGCGGAGGATCGCTTAAACACCCTAGAGCAGACCTTTCAGACCGACCCGACAGCTGCCAATGCATCTCAGCTGCGATTGCAGACCAGGCTCACAGACCAGCTACACTTCGAGAAGGCTAGGCAGAGCTTTTTTAGTAAGCAACGTACGTATGAACACGGCGAGCGGGTAAGCTCCTCGCCTATATGGCTCACCTCGATCACAAGCCCCTGGTGGTGGTGGCTCTCCAGGCAGTGTCCGGGGCTGTGCTCACGAACCCCGATCTCGTGCCTGAGGAGTTCAGGTCCTTCTATTCGGGGCTCTACTCCTCCACTGCTAGTCGTTCCCATAACAAACTATCAACCGTCCTGCAAGGCGTCTCCCTTCCTACACTCTCCCCTGCCCAGACACCCATCACCACGGACAGCCTTGTGGGCCAAAAGGCATTAGTAAAAATTAACCCACATGGCATAAGTAAAAATTAACCCACATGGCATAAGTAACGATTAACCCACATGGCATAAGTAACGATTAACCCACATGGCATAAGTAAAAATCAACCCACATGGCATAAGTAAAAATCAACCCACATGGCATAAGTAAAAATCAACCCACATGGCATAAGTAAAAATCAACCCACATGGCATAAGTAAAAATCAACCCACATGGCATAAGTAAAAATCAACCCACATGGCATAAGTAAAAATCAACCCACATGGCATAAGTAAAAATCAACCCACATGGCATAAGTAAAAATTAACCCACATGGCATAAGTAAAAATTAACCCACATGGCATAAGTAAAAATTAACCCACATGGCATTAGTAAAAACCAACCCACATGGCATTAGTAAAAATTAACCCACATGGCATTAGTAAAAATTAACCCACATGGCATTAGTAAAAATTAACCCACATGGCATTAGTAAAAATTAACCCATATAGCATTAGTAAAAATCAACCCACATGACATTAGTAAAAAATTAAGACACATGGTATTAGCAAAAATTAACTGGTTAGCTGGTAGTGGCAGGTTAGGTGATTGACAATAGTTCCAGGTTAGGTAGTAGTGGCAGGCTAGGTGGCAGTGCCAGGTTAGGTGGCAGTGCCAGGTTAGGTGGTATACAGTAGTGCCTGGTTAGGTGGTAGTGCCAGGTTAGGTGGTATACAGTAGTGCCTGGTTAGGTGGTAGTGCCTGGATAGGTGGTAGTGCCAGGTTAGGTGGTAGTGCCAGATTAGGTGGTATACAGCAGTGCCAGGTTAGGTGGTATACAGTAGTGCCTGGTTAGGTGGTAGCGGCAGGTTAGGTGGTATACAGTAGTGCCTGGATAGGTGGTAGTGGCAGGTTAGGTAGTATACAGCAGTGCCTGGATAGGTGGTAGTGCCAGGTTGGGTGGTATACAGTAGTGCCAGGTTAGGTGGTAGTGGCAGGTTAGGTGGTATACAGTAGTGCCTGGATAGGTGGAAGGTTAGGTGGTAGTGGCAGGTTAGGTGGTATACAGTAGTGCCAGGTTAGGTGGTAGTGCCAGGTTAGGTAGTATACAGTAGTGCCTGGTTAGGTGGTAGTGGCAGGTTAGGTGGTATACAGTAGTGCCTGGGTAGGTGGTAGTGGCAGGTTAGGTGGTATACAGTAGTGCCAGGTTAGAGTGGTAGTGCCAGAGTAAATACATGACATGAATAGATAAGAGTCCTGTTCCCCATTTCCATCAGCTGCACTAAAAGCATGAATCTATGACTATCCAGTGCCAGGTTAGTACCTGTATACCATACCCTCCTCTCTCTCTCTCTCTGTATACCATACCTCCCCCCCTCTCTCTCTGTATACCATACCTCCCCCCTCTCTCTCTGTATACCATACCTCCCCCCTCTCTCTCTCTCTCTCTGTATACCATACCTCCCCCCTCTCTCTCTCTGTATACCATACCTCCCCCCTCTCTCTCTCTGTATACCATACCTCCCCCCTCTCTCTCTCTGTATACCATACCTCCCCCCTCTCTCTCTCTGTATACCATACCTCCCCCTCTCTCTCTGTATACCATACCTCCCCCTCTCTCTCTCTGTATACCAGACCTCCCCCCTCTCTCTCTGTATACCAGACCTCCCCCTCTCTCTCTGTATACCAGACCTCCCCCCTCTCTGTATACCAGACCTCCCCCCTCTCTCCCTCTCTGTATACCAGACCTCCCTCTCTCTCTGTATACCATACCTCCCCCCTCTCTCTCTCTGTATACCATACCTCCCCCCTCTCTCTCTCTGTATACCATACCTCCCCCCCTCTCTCTCTCTGTATACCATACCTCCCCCCCTCTCTCTCTCTGTATACCATACCTCCCCCCTCTCTCTCTCTGTATACCATACCTCCCCCCCTCTCTCTCTCTGTATACCATACCTCCCCCCTCTCTCTCTCTCTGTATACCATACCTCCCCCCTCTCTCTCTCTGTATACCATACCTCCCCCCTCTCTCTCTCTGTATACCATACCTCCCCCTCTCTCTCTGTATACTATACCTCCCCCTCTCTCTCTGTATACTATACCTCCCCCTCTCTCTCTGTATACCATACCTCCCCCCTCTCTCTCTCTCTGTATACCATACCTCCCCCTCTCTCTCTGTATACCATACCTCCCCCCTCTCTCTCTCTATACCATACCTCCCCCTCTCTCTCTCTATACCATACCTCCCCCCCTCTCTCTCTCTGTATACCATACCTCCCCCCTCTCTGTAAAATGTAACACCCCTACCCCCTCTCTGTATACTATACCTCCCTCTCTCTGTAAAATATACCTCCTCCCCCTCTCTCTCTGTATACCATACCCCACCCTCTCTGTAAACTGTAACCCCCCCCACCCTCTGTATACTATACCTCCCCCTCTCTGAATACTATACCTCCCCCTCTCTGTAAACTGTAACTTCCCCCCTCTCTGTAAAATATACCTCCTCCCCCCTGTACCTCAACTGTGTCGTTCTGGCTCTCCATCACATGCAAGTCTCTCTGGCTCTGCAGGCTGGTCGGGTGTAGTGTGGCCTCAGTCTGAACACGAGTGTCAGTCTGGGCCCCGCCCCCTCTCCTGCTCCTTTCTCCCATTCAGCAGAGAAGCCAGCACAGCTATGCGTGTCTGTGTGCAATCAGCTGTGCGCCGCTCGGGAGGGGAGGGGTCGCGGCTGGATCGGCACTGAAGGGGGAGAAAAGCAGTGACCGCAGTTGGACTCGGTGGCCCCTG